>NW_027511973.1:0-19168 GCF_048772815.1 Callospermophilus lateralis | reverse complement strand
GTTTGAAAGGGTTTGCCAAGCTTCCAAAAAACTACTAGTTTGCTGAAATCTCAGCAAACATTTTTTTCACCAAATCTTGATGATACTTGGTGGTAATGATCAGTTCACTAATCCCACTTGGCTGCCCAATTTTTATTCTTCTAGGTTGAAGCATTCGTTTCCAGTAACAGTTTGAATTTTTAGGTTTCACTCTGTTTTCTCCTACATAGATAGCTGTGTTTGGAATTCTAAATCAAACACGGTTTGTGCTAGCTCCATGAAACTTGACCAAATGAAGTAGTTCTAAGTTCTATATTTATGGTTTGTTTCTTCTTGAAGTACCCCATGCAGAGACTGGCGAAAACCACTTTCGTTTGAAAGGGGTTGCCAAGCTTCCAAAAATCTTCTATTTTGCTGAAATCTCAGCAAACATTTTTTCACATAATCTTGATGATACTTGGTGGTAATGATCAGCTCACTAATCCCACTTGGCTGCCCAACTTTCACTCTTCTAGGTTCAAGCGTTCGTTTCCAGTAACACTTTGAATTTTTAGGTTTCACTCTGTTTTCTGCTATATAGATAGATGTGTTTGAAACTCTAAATCAAACACGGTTTGTGCTAGCTCCTTGAAACTTGACCAAATGAAGTAGTTCTAAGTTCTATCTCTATGGTTTGTTTCCTCTTGAAGTATCCCATGCAGAGACTGGCGAAAAACACTTTCGTTTGAAAGGGGTTGCCAAGCTTCCAAAAAACTACTAGTTTGGTGAAATCTCAGAAAACATTTTTTCACCAAATCTTGATGATACTTGGTGGTAATGATCAGTTCACTAAGCCCACTTGGCTGCCCAATTTTTACTCTTCTAGGTTCAAGCGTTCGTTTCCAGTAACACTTTGAATTTTTAGGTTTCACTCTGTTTTCTGCTATATAGATAGATGTGTTTGAAACTCTAAATCAAACACGGTTTGTGCTAGCTCCTTGAAACTTTACCAAATGAAGTAGTTCTATGTTCCATCTCTATGGTTTGATTCCTCTTGAAGTACACCATGCAGAGACTGGCGAAAAACACTTTCGTTTGAAAGGGGTGGCCAAGCTTCCAAAAAACTACTAGATTGCTGAAATCTCAGCAAAACTTTTTTCACCAAATCTTAATGATACTTGGTGGTAATGATCAGTTCACTAATCCCACTTGGCTACCCAATTTTTATTCTTCTAGGTTGAAGCATTCGTTTCCAGTAAAACTTTGAATTTTTAGGTTTCACTCTGTTTTCTGCTATATAGATAGATGTGTTTGGAATTCTAAATCAAACACGGTTTGTGCTAGCTCCTTGAATCTTGACCAAATGAAGTAGTTCTAAGTTCTATCTCTATGGTTTGTTTCCTCTTGAAGTACCCCATGCAGAGACTGGCGAAAAACACTTTCATTTGAAAGGGGTTGCCAAGCTTCCAAAAAACTACTAGTTTGCTGAAATCTCAGCAAACATTTTTTCACCAAATCTTGATGATACTTGGTGGTAATGATCAGTTCACTAATCCCACTTGGCTACCGAATTTTTATTCTTCTAGGTTGAAGCATTCGTTTCCAGTAACAGTTTGAATTTTTAGGTTTCACTCTGTTTTCTCCTACATAGATAGATGTGTTTGGAATTCTAAATCAAACACGGTTTGTGCTAGCTCCTTGAAACTTGACCAAATGAAGTAGTTCTAAGTTCTATCTCTATGGTTTGTTTCCTCTTGAAGTACCCCATGCAGAGACTGGCGAAAAACACTTTCGTTTGAAAGGGTTTGCCAAGCTTCCAAAAAACTACTAGTTTGCTGAAATCTCAGCAAACATTTTTTCACCAAATCTTGATGATACTTGGTGGTAATGATCAGTTCACTAATCCCACTTGGCTGTCCAATTTTTATTCTTCTAGGTTGAAGCATTCGTTTCCAGTAACAGTTTGAATTTTTAGGTTTCACTCTGTTTTCTCCTACATAGATAGCTGTGTTTGGAATTCTAAATCAAACACGGTTTGTGCTAGCTCCTTGAAACTTGACCAAATAAAGTAGTTCTAAATTCTATCTCTATGGTTTGTTTCCTCTTGAAGTACCCCATGCAGAGACTGGCGAAAAACACTTTCGTTTGAAAGGGGTTGCCAAGCTTTCAAAAAACTACTAGTTTGCTGAAATCTCAGCAAACATTTTTTCACCAAATCTTGATGATACTTGGTGGTAATGATCAGATCACTAATCTCACTTGGCTGCCCAACTTTCACTCTTCTAGGTTCAAGCGTTCGTTTCCAGTAACACTTTGAATTTTTAGGTTTCACTCTGTTTTCTGCTATATAAATAGATGTGTTTGAAACTCTAAATCAAACACGGTTTGTGCTAGCTCCTTGAAACTTGACCAAATGAAGTAGTTCTAAGTTCTATCTCTATTGTTTTTTCCTCTTGAAATACCCCATGCAGAGACTGGCGAAAAACACTTTCGTTTGAAAGGGGTTGCCAAGCTTCCAAAAAACTAATAGTTTGCTGAAATCTCATCAAACCTTTTTTCACCAAATCTTGATGATACTTGGTGGTAATGATCAGTTCACTAATCTCACTTGGCTGCCCAACTTTCACTCTTCTAGGTTCAAGCATTCGTTTCCAGTAACACTTTGAATTTTTAGGTTTCACTCTGTTTTCTGCTATATAGATAGATGTGTTTGAAACTCTAAATCAAACACGGTTTGTGCTAGCTCCTTGAAACTTTACCAAATGAAGTAGTTCTATGTTCCATCTCTATGGTTTGTTTCCTCTTGAAGTACACCATGCAGAGACTGGCGAAAAACACTTTCGTTTGAAAGGGGTGGCCAAGCTTCCAAAAAACTACTAGATTGCTGAAATCTCAGCAAAACTTTTTTCACCAAATCTTAATGATACTTGGTGGTAATGATCAGTTCACTAATCCCACTTGGCTACCCAATTTTTATTCTTCTAGGTTGAAGCATTCGTTTCCAGGAACAGTTTGAATTTTTAGGTTTCACTCTGTTTTCTGCTATATAGATAGATGTGTTTGGAATTGTAAATCAAACACGGTTTGTGCTAGCTCCTTGAATCTTGAACAAATGAAGTAGTTCTAAGTTCTATCTCTATGGTTTGTTTCCTCTTGAAGTACCCCATGCAGAGACTGGCGAAAAACACTTTCATTTGAAAGGGGTTGCCAAGCTTCCAAAAAACTACTAGTTTGCTGAAATCTCAGCAAACATTTTTTCACCAAATCTTGATGATACTTGGTGGTAATGATCAGTTCACTAATCCCACTTGGCTACCGAATTTTTATTCTTCTAGGTTGAAGCATTCGTTTCCAGTAACAGTTTGAATTTTTAGGTTTCACTCTGTTTTCTCCTACATAGATAGATGTGTTTGGAATTCTAAATCAAACACGGTTTGTGCTAGCTCCTTGAAACTTGACCAAATGAAGTAGTTCTAAGTTCTATCTCTATGGTTTGTTTCCTCTTGAAGTACCCCATGCAGAGACTGGCGAAAAACACTTTCGTTTGAAAGGGTTTGCCAAGCTTCCAAAAAACTACTAGTTTGCTGAAATCTCAGCAAACATTTTTTCACCAAATCTTGATGATACTTGGTGGTAATGATCAGTTCACTAATCCCACTTGGCTGTCCAATTTTTATTCTTCTAGGTTGAAGCATTCGTTTCCAGTAACAGTTTGAATTTTTAGGTTTCACTCTGTTTTCTCCTACATAGATAGCTGTGTTTGGAATTCTAAATCAAACACGGTTTGTGCTAGCTCCTTGAAACTTGACCAAATAAAGTAGTTCTAAATTCTATCTCTATGGTTTGTTTCCTCTTGAAGTACCCCATGCAGAGACTGGCGAAAAACACTTTCGTTTGAAAGGGGTTGCCAAGCTTTCAAAAAACTACTAGTTTGCTGAAATCTCAGCAAACATTTTTTCACCAAATCTTGATGATACTTGGTGGTAATGATCAGATCACTAATCTCACTTGGCTGCCCAACTTTCACTCTTCTAGGTTCAAGCGTTCGTTTCCAGTAACACTTTGAATTTTTAGGTTTCACTCTGTTTTCTGCTATATAAATAGATGTGTTTGAAACTCTAAATCAAACACGGTTTGTGCTAGCTCCTTGAAACTTGACCAAATGAAGTATTTCTAAGTTCTATCTCTATTGTTTTTTCCTCTTGAAATACCCCATGCAGAGACTGGCGAAAAACACTTTCGTTTGAAAGGGGTTGCCAAGCTTCCAAAAAACTAATAGTTTGCTGAAATCTCATCAAAACTTTTTTCACCAAATCTTGATGATACTTGGTGGTAATGATCAGTTCACTAATCTCACTTGGCTGCCCAACTTTCACTCTTCTAGGTTCAAGCATTCGTTTCCAGTAACACTTTGAATTTTTAGGTTTCACTCTGTTTTCTGCTATATAGATAGATGTGTTTGAAACTCTAAATCAAACACGGTTTGTGCTAGCTCTGTGAAACTTGACAAAATGAAGCAGTTCTAAGTTCTATCTCTATGGTTTGTTTCCTCTTGAAGTACCCCATGCAGAGACTGGCGAAAACACTTTCGTTTGAAAGGGGTTGCCAAGCTTCCTAAAAACTACTAGTTTGCTGAAATCTCAGCAATCCTTTTTTCACCAAATCTTGATGATACTTGGTGGTAATGATCAGTTCACTAATCCCACTTGGCTGCCCAATTTTTATTCTTCTAGGTTGAAGCATTCGTTTCCAGTAACAGTGTGAATTTTTAGGTTTCACTCTGTTTTCTCCTACATAGATAGCTGTGTTTGGAATTCTAAATCAAACACGGTTTGTGCTAGCTCCATGAAACTTGACCAAATGAAGTAGTTCTAAGTTCTATATCTATGGTTTGTTTCTTCTTGAAGTACCCCATGCAGAGACTGGCGAAAACCACTTTCGTTTGAAAGGGGTTGCCAAGCTTCCAAAAATCTTCTATTTTGCTGAAATCTCAGCAAACATTTTTTCACATAATCTTGATGATACTTGGTGGTAATGATCAGCTCACTAATCCCACTTGGCTGCCCAACTTTCACTCTTCTAGGTTCAAGCGTTCGTTTCCAGTAACACTTTGAATTTTTAGGTTTCACTCTGTTTTCTGCTATATAGATAGATGTGTTTGAAACTCTAAATCAAACACGGTTTGTGCTAGCTCCTTGAAACTTGACTAAATGAAGTAGTTCTAAGTTCTATCTCTATGGTTTGTTTCCTCTTGAAGTACCCCATGCAGAGACTGGCGAAAAACACTTTCGTTTGAAAGGGGTTGCCAAGCTTCCAAAAAACTACTAGTTTGGTGAAATCTCAGAAAACATTTTTTCACCAAATCTTGATGATACTTGGTGGTAATGATCAGTTCACTAAGCCCACTTGGCTGCCCAATTTTTACTCTTCTAGGTTCAAGCGTTCGTTTCCAGTAACACTTTGAATTTTTAGGTTTCACTCTGTTTTCTGCTATATAGATAGATGTGTTTGAAACTCTAAATCAAACACGGTTTGTGCTAGCTCCTTGAAACTTTACCAAATGAAGTAGTTCTATGTTCCATCTCTATGGTTTGTTTCCTCTTGAAGTACACCATGCAGAGACTGGCGAAAAACACTTTCGTTTGAAAGGGGTGGCCAAGCTTCCAAAAAACTACTAGATTGCTGAAATCTCAGCAAACATTTTTTCACCAAATCTTGATGATACTTGGTGGTAATGATCAGTTCACTAATCCCACTTGGCTACCCAATTTTTATTCTTCTAGGTTGAAGCATTCGTTTCCAGTAAAACTTTGAATTTTTAGGTTTCACTCTGTTTTCTGCTATATAGATAGATGTGTTTGGAATTCTAAATCAAACACGGTTTGTGCTAGCTCCTTGAATCTTGACCAAATGAAGTAGTTCTAAGTTCTATCTCTATGGTTTGTTTCCTCTTGAAGTACCCCATGCAGAGACTGGCGAAAAACACTTTCATTTGAAAGGGGTTGCCAAGCTTCCAAAAAACTACTAGTTTGCTGAAATCTCAGCAAACATTTTTTCACCAAATCTTGATGATACTTGGTGGTAATGATCAGTTCACTAATCCCACTTGGCTGCCCAATTTTTATTCTTCTAGGTTGAAGCATTCGTTTCCAGTAACAGTTTGAATTTTTAGGTTTCACTCTGTTTTCTCCTACATAGATAGCTGTGTTTGGAATTCTAAATCAAACACGGTTTGTGCTAGCTCCATGAAACTTGACCAAATGAAGTAGTTCTCAGTTCTATATCTATGGTTTGTTTCTTCTTGAAGTACCCCATGCAGAGACTGGCGAAAACCACTTTCGTTTGAAAGGGGTTGCCAAGCTTCCAAAAATCTTCTATTTTGCTGAAATCTCAGCAAACATTTTTTCACATAATCTTGATGATACTTGGTGGTAATGATCAGCTCACTAATCCCACTTGGCTGCCCAACTTTCACTCTTCTAGGTTCAAGCGTTCGTTTCCAGTAACACTTTGAATTTTTAGGTTTCACTCTGTTTTCTGCTATATAGATAGATGTGTTTGAAACTCTAAATCAAACACGGTTTGTGCTAGCTCCTTGAAACTTGACCAAATGAAGTAGTTCTAAGTTCTATCTCTATGGTTTGTTTCCTCTTGAAGTACCCCATGCAGAGACTGGCGAAAAACACTTTCGTTTGAAAGGGGTTGCCAAGCTTCCAAAAAACTACTAGTTTGGTGAAATCTCAGAAAACATTTTTTCACCAAATCTTGATGATACTTGGTGGTAATGATCAGTTCACTAAGCCCACTTGGCTGCCCAATTTTTACTCTTCTAGGTTCAAGCGTTCGTTTCCAGTAACACTTTGAATTTTTAGGTTTCACTCTGTTTTCTGCTATATAGATAGATGTGTTTGAAACTCTAAATCAAACACGGTTTGTGCTAGCTCCTTGAAACTTTACCAAATGAAGTAGTTCTATGTTCCATCTCTATGGTTTGTTTCCTCTTGAAGTACACCATGCAGAGACTGGCGAAAAACACTTTCGTTTGAAAGGGGTGGCCAAGCTTCCAAAAAACTACTAGATTGCTGAAATCTCAGCAAAACTTTTTTCACCAAATCTTAATGATACTTGGTGGTAATGATCAGTTCACTAATCCCACTTGGCTACCCAATTTTTATTCTTCTAGGTTGAAGCATTCGTTTCCAGTAAAACTTTGAATTTTTAGGTTTCACTCTGTTTTCTGCTATATAGATAGATGTGTTTGGAATTCTAAATCAAACACGGTTTGTGCTAGCTCCTTGAATCTTGACCAAATGAAGTAGTTCTAAGTTCTATCTCTATGGTTTGTTTCCTCTTGAAGTACCCCATGCAGAGACTGGCGAAAAACACTTTCATTTGAAAGGGGTTGCCAAGCTTCCAAAAAACTACTAGTTTGCTGAAATCTCAGCAAACATTTTTTCACCAAATCTTGATGATACTTGGTGGTAATGATCAGTTCACTAATCCCACTTGGCTACCGAATTTTTATTCTTCTAGGTTGAAGCATTCGTTTCCAGTAACAGTTTGAATTTTTAGGTTTCACTCTGTTTTCTCCTACATAGATAGATGTGTTTGGAATTCTAAATCAAACACGGTTTGTGCTAGCTCCTTGAAACTTGAACAAATGAAGTAGTTCTAAGTTCTATCTCTATGGTTTGTTTCCTCTTGAAGTACCCCATGCAGAGACTGGCGAAAAACACTTTCGTTTGAAAGGGTTTGCCAAGCTTCCAAAAAACTACTAGTTTGCTGAAATCTCAGCAAACATTTTTTCACCAAATCTTGATGATACTTGGTGGTAATGATCAGTTCACTAATCCCACTTGGCTGTCCAATTTTTATTCTTCTAGGTTGAAGCATTCGTTTCCAGTAACAGTTTGAATTTTTAGGTTTCACTCTGTTTTCTCCTACATAGATAGCTGTGTTTGGAATTCTAAATCAAACACGGTTTGTGCTAGCTCCTTGAAACTTGACCAAATAAAGTAGTTCTAAATTCTATCTCTATGGTTTGTTTCCTCTTGAAGTACCCCATGCAGAGACTGGCGAAAAACACTTTCGTTTGAAAGGGGTTGCCAAGCTTTCAAAAAACTACTAGTTTGCTGAAATCTCAGCAAACATTTTTTCACCAAATCTTGATGATACTTGGTGGTAATGATCAGATCACTAATCTCACTTGGCTGCCCAACTTTCACTCTTCTAGGTTCAAGCGTTCGTTTCCAGTAACACTTTGAATTTTTAGGTTTCACTCTGTTTTCTGCTATATAAATAGATGTGTTTGAAACTCTAAATCAAACACGGTTTGTGCTAGCTCCTTGAAACTTGACCAAATGAAGTAGTTCTAAGTTCTATCTCTATTGTTTTTTCCTCTTGAAATACCCCATGCAGAGACTGGCGAAAAACACTTTCGTTTGAAAGGGGTTGCCAAGCTTCCAAAAAACTAATAGTTTGCTGAAATCTCATCAAACCTTTTTTCACCAAATCTTGATGATACTTGGTGGTAATGATCAGTTCACTAATCTCACTTGGCTGCCCAACTTTCACTCTTCTAGGTTCAAGCATTCGTTTCCAGTAACACTTTGAATTTTTAGGTTTCACTCTGTTTTCTGCTATATAGATAGATGTGTTTGAAACTCTAAAACAAACACGGTTTGTGCTAGCTCTGTGAAACTTGACAAAATGAAGTAGTTCTAAGTTCTATCTCTATGGTTTGTTTCCTCTTGAAGTACCCCATGCAGAGACTGGCGAAAACACTTTCGTTTGAAAGGGGTTGCCAAGCTTCCTAAAAACTACTAGTTTGCTGAAATCTCAGCAATCCTTTTTTCACCAAATCTTGATGATACTTGGTGGTAATGATCAGTTCACTAATCCCACTTGGCTGCCCAATTTTTATTCTTCTAGGTTGAAGCATTCGTTTCCAGTAACAGTTTGAATTTTTAGGTTTCACTCTGTTTTCTCCTACATAGATAGCTGTGTTTGGAATTCTAAATCAAACACGGTTTGTGCTAGCTCCATGAAACTTGACCAAATGAAGTAGTTCTAAGTTCTATATCTATGGTTTGTTTCTTCTTGAAGTACCCCATGCAGAGACTGGCGAAAACCACTTTCGTTTGAAAGGGGTTGCCAAGCTTCCAAAAATCTTCTATTTTGCTGAAATCTCAGCAAACATTTTTTCACATAATCTTGATGATACTTGGTGGTAATGATCAGCTCACTAATCCCACTTGGCTGCCCAACTTTCACTCTTCTAGGTTCAAGCGTTCGTTTCCAGTAACACTTTGAATTTTTAGGTTTCACTCTGTTTTCTGCTATATAGATAGATGTGTTTGAAACTCTAAATCAAACACGGTTTGTGCTAGCTCCTTGAAACTTGACCAAATGAAGTAGTTCTAAGTTCTATCTCTATGGTTTGTTTCCTCTTGAAGTACCCCATGCAGAGACTGGCGAAAAACACTTTCGTTTGAAAGGGGTTGCCAAGCTTCCAAAAAACTACTAGTTTGGTGAAATCTCAGAAAACATTTTTTCACCAAATCTTGATGATACTTGGTGGTAATGATCAGTTCACTAAGCCCACTTGGCTGCCCAATTTTTACTCTTCTAGGTTCAAGCGTTCGTTTCCAGTAACACTTTGAATTTTTAGGTTTCACTCTGTTTTCTGCTATATAGATAGATGTGTTTGAAACTCTAAATCAAACACGGTTTGTGCTAGCTCCTTGAAACTTTACCAAATGAAGTAGTTCTATGTTCCATCTCTATGGTTTGTTTCCTCTTGAAGTACACCATGCAGAGACTGGCGAAAAACACTTTCGTTTGAAAGGGGTGGCCAAGCTTCCAAAAAACTACTAGATTGCTGAAATCTCAGCAAAAATTTTTCACCAAATCTTAATGATACTTGGTGGTAATGATCATTTCACTAATCCCACTTGGCTACCCAATTTTTATTCTTCTAGGTTGAAGCATTCGTTTCCAGTAAAACTTTGAATTTTTAGGTTTCACTCTGTTTTCTGCTATATAGATAGATGTGTTTGGAATTCTAAATCAAACACGGTTTGTGCTAGCTCCTTGAATCTTGACCAAATGAAGTAGTTCTAAGTTCTATCTCTATGGTTTGTTTCCTCTTGAAGTACCCCATGCAGAGACTGGCGAAAAACACTTTCATTTGAAAGGGGTTGCCAAGCTTCCAAAAAACTACTAGTTTGCTGAAATCTCAGCAAACATTTTTTCACCAAATCTTGATGATACTTGGTGGTAATGATCAGTTCACTCATCCCACTTGGCTACCGAATTTTTATTCTTCTAGGTTGAAGCATTCGTTTCCAGTAACACTTTGAATTTTTAGGTTTCACTCTGTTTTCTGCTATATAGATAGATGTGTTTGGAATTCTAAATCAAACACGGTTTGTGCTAGCTCCGTGAAACTTGACCAAATGAAGTAGTTCTAAGTTCTAACTCTGAGGTTTGTTTCCTCTTGAAGTACCCCATGCAGAGACTGGCGAAAAACACTTTCGTTTGAAAGGGGTTGCCAAGCTTCCAAAAAACTACTAGTTTGCTGAAATTTCAGCAAACATTTTTTCACCAAATCTTGATGATACTTGGTGGTAATGATCAGTTCACTAATCCCACTTGGCTGCCCAATTTTCACTCTTCTAGGTTCTAGCGTTCGTTTCCAGTAACACTTTGAATTTTTAGGTTTCACTCTGTTTTCTGCTATATAAATAGATGTGTTTGAAACTCTAAATCAAACACGGTTTGTGCTAGTTCCGTGAAACTTGACCAAATGAAGTAGTTCTAAGTTCTATCTCTATGGTTTGTTTCCTCTTGAAGTACCCCATGCAGAGACTGGCGAAAAACACTTTCGTTTGAAAGGGGTTGCCAAGCTTCCAAAAAACTACTAGTTTGCTGAAATCTCAGCAAACATTTTTTCACCAAATCTGGATGATACTTGGTGGTAATGATCAGTTCACTAATCCCACTTGGCTACCCAATTTTTATTCTTCTAGGTTGAAGCATTCGTTTCCAGTAACACTTTGAATTTTTAGGTTTCACTCTGTTTTCTGCTATATAGATAGATGTGTTTGGAATTCTAAATCAAACACGGTTTGTGGTAGCTCCGTGAAACTTGACCAAATGAAGTAGTTCTAAGTTCTATCTCTATGGTTTGTTTCCTCTTGAAGTACCCCATGCAGAGACTGGCGAAAAACACTTTCGTTTGAAAGGGGTTGCCAAGCTTCCAAAAAACTACTAGTTTGCTGAAATCTCAGCAAACATTTTTTCACCAAATCCTGATGATACTTGGTGGTAATGATCAGTTCACTAATCCCACTTGGCTGCCCAACTTTCACTCTTCTAGGTTCAAGCGTTCGTTTCCAGTAACACTTTGAAATTTTAGGTTTCACTCTGTTTTCTGCTATATAGATAGATGTGTTTGAAACTCTAAATCAAACACGGTTTGTGCTAGCTCCGTGAAACTTGACCAAATGACGTAGTTCTAAGTTCTATCTCTATGGTTTGTTTCCTCTTGAAGTACCCCATGCAGAGACTGGCGAAAAACACTTTCGTTTGAAAGGGGTTGCCAAGCTTCCAAAAAACTACTGGTTTGCTGAAATCTCAGCAAACCTTTTTTCACCAAATCTTGATGATACTTGGTGGTAATGATCAGTTCACTAATCTCACTTGGCTGCCCAACTTTCACTCTTCTAGGTTCAAGCGTTCGTTTCCAGTAACACTTTGAATTTTTAGGTTTCACTCTGTTTTCTGCTATATAGATAGATGTGTTTGAAACTCTAAATCAAACACGGTTTGTGCTAGCTCCGTGAAACTTGACCAAATGAAGTACTTCTAAGTTCTATCTCTATGGTTTGTTTCCTCTTGAAGTTCCCCATGCAGAGACTGGCAAAAAACACTTTCGTTTGAAAGGGGTTGCCAAGCTTCCAAAAAACTACTAGTTTGCTGAAATCTCAGCAAACATTTTTTCACCAAATCTTGATGATACATGGAGGTAATAATCAGTTCACTAATCTCACTTGGCTGCCCAACTTTCACTCTTCTAGGTTCAAGCGTTCGTTTCCAGTAACACTTTGAATTTTTAGGTTTCACTCTGTTTTCTGCTATATAGATAGATGTGTTTCAAACTCGACATCAAACACGGTTTGTGCTAGCTCCTTGAAAATTGACCAAATGAAGTAGTTCTAAGTTCTATCTCTATGGTTTGTTTCCTCTTGAAGTACCCCATGCAGACACTGGCGAAAAACACTTTCGTTTGAAAAAGGTTGCCAAGCTTCCAAAAAACTACTAGTTTGCTGAAATCTCAGCAAACCTTTTTTCACCAAATCTTGATGATACTTGGTGGTAATGATCAGTTCACTAATCCCACTTGGCTGCCCAATTTTTATTCTTCTAGGTTGAAGCATTCGTTTCCAGTAACAGTTTGTATTTTTAGGTTTCACTCTGTTTTCTCCTACATAGATAGCTGTGTTTGGAATTCTATATCAAACACGGTTTGTGCTAGCTCCTTGAAACTTGACCAAATGAAATAGTTATAAGTTCTATCTCTATGGTTTGTTTATTCTTGAAGTACCCCATGCAGACTGGCGAAAAACACTTTCGTTTGAAAGGGGTTGCCAAGCTTCCAAAAAACTACTAGTTTGCTGAATTCTCAGCAAACATTTTTTCACCAAATCTTGATGATACTTTGTGGTAATGATCAGTTCACTAATCCCACTTGGCTGCCCAACTTTCACTCTTCTAGGTTCAAGCGTTCGTTTCCAGTAACACTTTGAATTTTTAGGTTTCACTCTGTTTTCTGCTATATAGATAGATGTGTTTGAAACTCTAAATCACACACGGTTTGTGCTAGCTCCTTGAAACTTGACCAAATGAAGTAGTTCTAAGTTCTATCTCTATGGTTTGTTTCCTCTTGAAGTACCCCATGCAGAGACTGGCGAAAAACACTTTCGTTTGAAAGGGGTTGCCAAGCTTTCAAAAAACTACTAGTTTGCTGAAATCTCAGCAAACATTTTTTCACCAAATCTTGATGATACTTGGTGGTAATGATCAGTTCACTAAGCCCACTTGGCTGCCCAATTTTTACTTTTCTAGGTTCAAGCGTTCGTTTCCAGTAACACTTTGAATTTTTAGGTTTCACTCTGTTTTCTGCTATATAGATAGATGTGTTTGAAACTCTAAATCAAACACGGTTTGTGCTAGCCCCTTGAAACTTGAACAAATGAAGTAGTTCTATGTTCCATCTCTATGGTTTGTTTCCTCTTGAAATACACCATGCAGAGACTGGCGAAAAACACTTTCGTTTGAAAGGGGTGGCCAAGCTTCCAAAAAACTACTAGTTTGCTGAAATCTCAGCAAACATTTTTTCACCAAATCTTGATGATACTTGGTGTTAATGATCAGTTCACTAATCCCACTTGGCTACCCAATTTTTATTCTTCTAGGTTGAAGCATTCGTTTCCAGTAACACTTTGAATTTTTAGGTTTCACTCTGTTTTCTGCTATATAGATAGATGTGTTTGGAATTCTAAATCAAACACGGTTTGTGCTAGCTCCGTGAAACTTGACCAAATGTAGTAGTTCTAAGTTCTATCTCTATGGTTTGTTTCCTCTTGAAGTACACCATGCAGAGACTGGCGAAAAACACTTTCGTTTGAAAGGTGTGGCCAAGCTTCCAAAAAACTACTAGTTTGCTGAAATCTCAGCAAACATTTTTTCACCAAATCTTGATGATACTTGGTGGTAATGATCAGTTCACTAATCCCACTTGGCTGCCCAACTTTCACTCTTCTAGGTTAAAGCGTTCGTTTCCAGTAACACTTTGAATTTTTAGGTTTCACTCTGTTTTCTGCTATATAGATAGATGTGTTTGAAACTCTAAATCACACACGGTTTGTGCTAGCTCCTTGAAACTTGACCAAATGAAGTAGTTCTAAGTTCTATCTCTATGGTTTGTTTCCTCTTGAAGTACCCCATACAGAGACTGGCGAAAAACACTTTCGTTTGAAAGGGGTTGCCAAGCTTCCAAAAAACTACTAGTTTGCTGAAATCTCAGCAAACATTTTTTCACCAAATCTTGATGATACTTGGTGGTAATGATCAGTTCACTAATCCCACTTGGCTACCCAATTTTTATTCTTCTAGGTTGAAGCATTCGTTTCCAGTAACAGTTTGAATTTTTAGGTTTCACTCTGTTTTCTCCTACATAGATAGATGTGTTTGGAATTCTAAATCAAACACGGTTTGTGCTAGCTCCTTGAAACTTGACCAAATGAAGTAGTTCTAAGTTCTGTCTCTATGGTTTGTTTCCTCTTGAAGTACCCCATGCAGAGACTGGCGAAAAACACTTTCGTTTGAAAGGGGTTGCCAAGCTTCCAAAAAACTACTAGTTTGCTGAAATCTCAGCAAACATTTTTTCAACAAATCTTGACGATACTTGGTGGTAATGATCAGTTCACTAATCCCACTTGGCTGCCCAATTTTTATTCTTCTAGGTTCAAGTGTTCGTTACCAGTAACAGTTTGAATTTTTAGGTTTCACTCTGTTTTCTAGTACATAGATAGCTGTGTTTGGAATTCTATATCAAACACGGTTTGTGCTAGCTCCTTGAAACTTGACCAAATGAAGTAGTTCAAAGTTCTATCTCTATGGTTTGTTTCTTCTTGAAGTACCCCATGCAGACTGGCGAAAAACACTTTCCTTAGAAAGGGGTTGCCAAGCTTCAAAAAAACTACTAGTTTGCTGAAATCTCAGCAAACATTTTTTCACCAAATCTTGATGATACTTGGTGGTAATGATCAGTTCACTAAGCCCACTTGGCTGCCCAATTTTTACTTTTCTAGGTTCAAGCGTTCGTTTCCAGTAACACTTTGAATTTTTAGGTTTCACTCTGTTTTCTGCTATATAGGTAGATGTGTTTGGAATTCTAAATCAAACACGGTTTGTGCTAGCTCCGTGAAACTTGACCAAATGAAGTAGTTCTAAGTTCTATCTCTATGGTTTGTTTCCTCTTGAAGTACACCATGCAGAGACTGGCGAAAAACACTTTCGTTTGAAAGGTGTGGCCAAGCTTCCAAAAAACTACTAGTTTGCTGAAATCTCAGCAAACATTTTTTCACCAAATCTTGATGATACTTGGTGGTAATGATCAGTTCACTAATCCCACTTGGCTGCCCAACTTTCACTCTTCTAGGTTCAAGCGTTCGTTTCCAGTAACACTTTGAATTTTTAGGTTTCACTCTGTTTTCTGCTATATAGATAGATGTGTTTGAAACTCTGAATCACACACGGTTTGTGCTAGCTCCTTGAAACTTGACCAAATGAAGTAGTTCTAAGTTCTATCTCTATGGTTTGTTTCCTCTTGAAGTACCCCATACAGAGACTGGCGAAAAACACTTTCGTTTGAAAGGGGTTGCCAAGCTTCAAAAAATCTTCTAGTTTGCTGAAATCTCAGCAAACATTTTTTCACCAAATCTTGATCATACTTGGTGGTAATGATCAGTTCACTAATCCCACTTGGCTACCCAATTTTTATTCTTCTAGGTTGAAGCATTCGTTTCCAGTAACAGTTTGAATTTTTAGGTTTCACTCTGTTTTCTCCTACATAGATAGATGTGTTTGGAATTCTAAATCAAACACGGTTTGTGCTAGCTCCTTGAAACTTGACCAAATGAAGTAGTTCTAAGTTATGTCTCTATGGTTTGTTTCCTCTTGAAGTACCCCATGCAGAGACTGGCGAAAAACACTTTCGTTTGAAAGGGGTTGCCAAGCTTCCAAAAAACTACTAGTTTGCTGAAATCTCAGCAAACCTTTTTTCACCAAATCTTGATGATACTTGGTGGTAATGATCAGTTCACTAATCCCACTTGGCTGCCCAACTTTCACTCTTCTAGGTTCTAGCGTTCGTTTCCAGTAACACTTTGAATTTTTAGGTTTCACTCTGTTTTCTGCTATATAGATAGATGTGTTTGAAACTCTACATCAAACACGGTTTGTGCTAGTTCCGTGAAACTTGATCAAATGAAGTAGTTCTAAGTTCTATCTCTATGGTTTGTTTCCTCTTGAAGTACCCCATGCAGAGACTGGCGAAAAACACTTTCGTTTGAAAGGGGTTGCCAATCTTCCAAAAAACTACTAGTTTGCTGAAATCTCAGCAAACATTTTTTCACCAAATCTTGATGATACTTGGTGGTAATGATCAGTTCACTAATCTCACTTTGCTGCCCAACTTTCAATCTTCTAGGTTCAAGCGTTCGTTTCCAGTAACACTTTGAATTTTTAGGTTTCACTCTGTTTTCTGCTATATAGATAGATGTGTTTGAAACTCTAAATCAAACACGGTTTGTGCTAGCTCCTTGAAACTTGACCAAATGAAGTAGTTCTAAGTTCTATCTCTATGGTTTGTTTCCTCTTGAAGTACCCCATGCAGAGACTGGCGAAAAACACTTTCGTTTGAAAGGGGTTGCCAAGCTTCCAAAAAACTACTAGTTTGCTGAAATCTCAGCAAACCTTTTTTCACCAAATCTGGATGATACTTGGTGGTAATGATCAGTTCACTAATCCCACTTGGCTGCCCAATTTTTATTCTTCTAGGTTGAAGCATTCGTTTCCAGTAACAGTTTGAATTTTTAGGTTTCACTCTGTTTTCTGCTATATAGATAGATGTGTTTGAAACTCTAAATCAAACACGGTTTGTGCTAGCTACTTGAAACTTTACCAAATGAAGTAGTTCTATGTTCCATCTTTATGGTTTGTTTCCTTTTGAAGTACACCATGCAGAGACTGGCGAAAAACACTTTCGTTTGAAAGGGGTGGCCAAGCTTCCAAAAAACTACTAGTTTGCTGAAATCTCAGCAAAACTTTTTTCACCAAATCTTAATGATACTTGGTGGTAATGATCAGTTCACTAATCCCACTTGGCTACCCAATTTTTATTCTTCTAGGTTGAAACATTCGTTTCCAGTAACACTTTGAATTTTTAGGTTTCACTCTGTTTTCTGCTATATAGATAGATGTGTTTGGAATTCTAAATCAAACACGGTTTGTGGTAGCTCCGTGAAACTTGACCAAATGAAGTAGTTCTAAGTTCTATCTCTATGGTTTGTTTCCTCTTGAAGTACCCCATGCAGAGACTGGCGAAAAACACTTTCGTTTGAAAGGGGTTGCCAAGCTTCCAAAAAACTACTAGTTTGCTGAAATCTCAGCAAACATTTTTTCACCAAATCTTGATGATACTTGGTGGTAATGATCAGTTCACTAATCCCACTTGGCTGCCCAATTTCTATTCTTCTAGGTTGAAGCATTCGTTTCCAGTAACAGTTTGAATTTTTAGGTTTCACTCTGTTTTCTGGTATATAGATAGATGTGTTTGAAACTCTAAATCAAACACGGTTTGTGCTAGCTCCTTGAAACTTTACCAAATGAAGTAGTTCTATGTTCCATCTCTATGGTTTGTTTCCTCTTGAAGTACACCATGCAGAGACTGGCGAAAAACACTTTCGTTTGAAAGGGGTGGCCAAGCTTCCAAAAAACTACTAGTTTGCTGAAATGTCAGCAAAACTTTTTTCACCAAATCTTAATGATACTTGGTGGTAATGATCAGTTCACTAATCCCACTTGGCTACCCAATTTTTATTCTTCTAGGTTGAAGCATTCGTTTCCAGTAACACTTTGAATTTTTAGGTTTCACTCTGTTTTCTGCTATATAGATAGATGTGTTTGGAATTCTAAATCAAACACGGTTTGTGCTAGCTCCGTGAAACTTGACCAAATGAAGTAGTTCTAAGTTCTATCTCTATGGTTTGTTTCCTCTTGAACTACCCCATGCAGAGACTGGCGAAAAACACTTTCGTTTGAAAGGGGTTGCCAAGCTTCCAAAATACTACTAGTTTGCTGAAATCTCAGCAAACATTTTTTCGCCAAATCTTGATCATACTTGGTGGTAATGATCAGTTCACTAATCCCACTTGGCTGCCCAACTTTCACTCTTCTAGGTTCAAGCGTTCGTTTCCAGTAACACTTTGAATTTTTAGGTTTCACTCTGTTTTCTGCTATATAGATAGATGTGTTTGAAACTCTAAATCAAACACGGTTTGTGCTAGCTCCTTGAAACTTGACCAAATGAAGTAGTTCTAAGTTCTATCTCTATGGTTTGTTTCCTCTTGAAGTACCCCATGCAGAGACTGGCGAAAAACACTTTCGTTTGAAAGCGGTTGCCAAGCTTCCAAAAAACTACTAGTTTGCTGAAATCTCAGCAAACATTTTTTCACCAAATCTTGATGATACTTGGTGGTAAAGATCAGTTCACTAATCTCACTTGGCTGCCCAACTTTCACTCTTCTAGGTTCAAGCGTTCGTTTCCAGTAACACTTTGAATTTTTAGGTTTCACTCTGTTTTCTCCTACATAGATAGCTGTGTTTGGAATTCTAAATCAAACACGGTTTGTGCTAGCTCCTTGAAACTTGACCAAATGAAGTAGTTCTAAGTTCTATCTCTATGGTTTGTTTCTTCTTGAAGTACCCCATGCAGAGACTGGCGAAAGACACTTTCGTTTGAAAGGGGTTGCGAAGCTTCCAAAAACAACTACTAGTTTGCTAAAATCTCAGCAAACATTTTTTCACATAATCTTGATGATACTTTGTGGTAATGATCAGTTCACTAATCCCACTTGGCTGCCCAACTTTCACTCTTCTAGGTTCAAGCGTTCGTTTCCAGAAACACTTTGAATTTTTAGGTTTCACTCTGTTTTCTGCTATACAGATAGTTGTGTTTGAAACTCTAAATCAAACACGGTTTGTGCTAGCTCCTTGAAACTTGACCAAATGAAGTAGTTCTAAGTTCTATCTCTATGGTTTGTTTCCTCTTGAAGTACCCCATGCAGAGACTGGCGAAAAACACTTTCGTTTGAAAGGGGTTGCCAAGCTTCCAAAAAACTACTAGTTTGCTGAAATCTCAGCAAACATTTTTTCACCAAAACTTGATGATACTTGGTGGTAATGATCAGTTCACTAATCTCACTTGGCTGCCCAACTTTCACTCTTCTAGGTTCAAGCGTTCGTTTTCATTAACACTTTGAATTTTTAGGTTTCACTCTGTTTTCTGCTATATAGATAGATGTGTTTGAAACTCTAAATCAAACACGGTTTGTTCTAGCTCCTTGAAACTTCACCAAATGAA
>NW_027511972.1:0-19170 GCF_048772815.1 Callospermophilus lateralis | reverse complement strand
TATGTTGCCAAAAAAACTACAGTCTCCCTCTAATCTCAACATATATTTTTTCTTCCGAACTTCATGATACTTTCAAGTAATGAGCAGTACAGCAATCAAACTTGGATGCCCTAGTTTCGTTCTTCTAGGTTGAAGCATTCGTTTGCAGTAACAGTTTGAATTTTTAGGTTTCACTCTGTTTCTCCTATATTGACAGATGCAGTTCGAACTCTAAATCAACACGGTTTGTGCTAGCTTCTTGAAACTTGACACAATACAGTAGTTCTACGTTCTATCTCTAAGGTTTGTTTCCTCTTGATGTAGCCTTAAGCAGAGACTGAGAATCACTCATTCAATGAAAGGCATTGTTAGGCTGCAAAAAAACTACAGTCTCCTGAAATCACAACATACATTTTTTCTTCCGACCTTCATGATACTTTCAAGTAATGAGCAGTACACCAATCAAACGTGGATGCCCAAGTTTCGTTCTCCTAGGTTGAAGCATTCGTTTGCAGTAACAGTTTGAATTTTAGGTTTCACTCTGTTTTCTCCTATATTGACAGATGCAGTTCGAACTCTAAATCAACACGGTTTGTGCTAGCTTCTTGAAACTTGACACAATACAGTAGTTCTACGTTATATCTCTAATTTTGTTTCCCCTTGATGTATCCTTAAAGAAAGACTGGCGAATAACTCATTCAATGAAATGCGTTGTTAGGTTGCCAAAAACTACAGTCTCCTGTAATCTCAACATATATATTTTCTTCCGACCTTCATGATACTTTAAAGTAATGAGCAGTCCACCAATCAAACTTGGATGCCCTAATTTTCATTCTTCTAGGTTGAAGCATTCGTTTGCAGTAACAGTTTGAATTTTTAGGTTTCACTCTGTTTTCTCCTATATTTACAGATGCAGTTCAAACTCTAAATCAAACACAGTTTGTGCTAGCTTCTTGAAACTTGACACAATACAGTAGTTCTACGTTCTATCTCTAAGTTTTCTTTCCTCTTGATGTATCCTAATGCAGGGACTGCGAATAACACTTATATGGAAAGGGGTTGCCAAACTTCCAAACACTAGAGTCTCCCTGAAATCTCAACATATATTTTTTCATCCAATCTTCATGATACATTCACGTAATGATCAGTACACCAATCCCACTTGGATGCCCAAGTTTAGTTCTCCTAGATTGAAGCATTCGTTTCCAGGAACAGTTTGAATTTTTAG
Source organism: Callospermophilus lateralis (assembly GCF_048772815.1). Lineage (NCBI taxonomy): Eukaryota > Metazoa > Chordata > Mammalia > Rodentia > Sciuridae > Callospermophilus > Callospermophilus lateralis. Next base: position 17,963 of record NW_027511972.1, on the reverse strand, counting down.
GTTTCACTCTGTTTTTCTCCTATATTGACAGATGCAGTACGAACTCTAAATCAACACGGTTTGTGCTAGCTTCTTGAAACTTGACACAATACAGTAGTTCTACGTTCTATCTCTAAGGTTTGTTTCCTCTTGATGTAGCCTTAAGCAGATACTGGAGAATAATTCATTGAATGAAAGGCGTTGTTAGGCTGCCAAAAAACTACAGTCTGCTTAAATCAAAACATATATTTTTCTTCCAACCTTCATGATACTTTCAAGTAATGAGCAGTACACCAATCAAACTTGGATGCCCAAGTTTCGTTCTTCTAGGTTGAAGCATTCGTTTGCAGTAACAGTTTGAATTTTTAGGTTTCACACTGTTTTCTCCTATATTGACAGATGCAGTTCGATCTCTAAATCAAACACAGTTTGTGCTAGCTTCTTGAAACTTGACACAATACAGCAGTTCTAAGTTCTATCTCTAAGTTTTGTTTCCTCTTGATGTAGCCTAATGCAGGGACTGCGAATAACACTTTTATGGAAAGGGGTTGCCAAACTTCCAAACAATAAAGTCCCCTGAAATCTCAACATATATTTTTTTCATCCAATCTTGATGATACATTCACGTAATGATCAGTACACCAATCCCACTTGGATTCCCAAGTTTAGTTCTCCTAGATTCAAGCATTCGTTTCCAGGAACAGTTTGAATTTTTAGGTTTCACTCTGTTTTTCTCCTATATTGACAGATGGAGTTCAAACTCTAAATCAACACGGTTTGTGCTAGCTTCTTGAAACTTGACACAATACAGTAGATCTACGTTATATCTCTAATTTTTTGTTTCCTCTTGATGTAGCCTTAAGCAAAGAATGGCGAATAACTCATTCAATGAAATGCGTAGTTAGGTTGAAAAAACTACAGTCTCCTATAATCTCAACATATATTTTTTCTTCCGACCTTCATGATACTTTAAAGTAATGAGCAGTACACCAATCAAACTTGGATGCCCTATTTTCGTTCTTCTAGGTTGAAGCATTCGTTTGCTGTAACAGTTTGAATTTTTAGGTTTCACTCTGTTTTCTCCTATATTGACAGATGCAGTTCAAACTCTAAATCAAACACAGTTTGTGCTAGCTTCTTGAAACTTGACACAATACAGTAGTTCTACGTTCTATCTCTAAGTTTTCTTTCCTCTTGATGTATCCTAATGCAGGGACTGCGAATAACACTTATATGGAAAGGGGTTGCCAAACTTCCAAACACTAGAGTCTCCTGAAATCTCAACATATATTTTTTCATCCAATCTTCATGATACATTCACGTAATGATCAGTACACCAATCCCACTTGGATGCCCAAGTTTAGTTCTCCTAGATTGAAGCATTCGTTTCCAGGAACAGTTTGAATTTTTAGGTTTCACTCTGTTTTCTCCTATATTGACAGATGCAGTACGAACTCTAAATCAAACACGGTTTGTGCTAGCTTCTTGAAACTTGACACAATACAGTAGTTCTACGTTCTATCTCTAAGGTTTGTTTCCTCTTGATGTAGCCTTAAGCAGAGACTGGAGAATCACTCATTCAATGAAAGGCATTGTTAGGCTGCAAAAAACTACAGTCTCCTGAAATCACAACATACCATTTTTTCTTCCGACCTTCATGATACTTTCAAGTAATGAGCAGTACACCAATCAAACTTGGATGCCCAAGTTTCCTTCTCCTAGGTTGAAGCATTCGTTTGCAGTAACAGTTTGAATTTTTAGGTTTCACTCTGTTTTCTCCTATATTGACAGATGCAGTTCGAACTCTAAATCAACACGGTTTGTGCTAGCTTCTTGAAACTTGACACAATACAGTAGTTCTACGTTATATCTCTAATTTTTGTTTCCCCTTGATGTAACCTTAAAGAAAGACTGGCGAATAACTCATTCAATGAAATGCGTTGTTAGGTTGCCAAAAAACTACAGTCTCCTGTAATCTCAACATATAATTTTTTCTTCCGACCTTAATGATACTTTAAAGTAATGAGCAGTACACCAATCAAACTTGGATGCCCTAGTTTCGTTCTTCTAGGTTGAAGCATTCGTTTGCTGTAAAAGTTTGAATTTTTAGGTTTCACTCTGTTTTCTCCTATATTGACAGATGCAGTACGAACTCTAAATCAACACGGTTTGTGCTAGCTTCTTGAAACTTGACACAATACAGTAGTTCTACGTTCTATCTCTAAGGTTTGTTTCCTCTTGATGTAGCCTTAAGCAGAGACTGGAGAATAACTCAATCAATGAAAGGCATTGTTAGGTTGCCAAAAAACTACAGTCTCCTGTAATCTTAACATATATTTTTTTCTTCTGACCTTCATGATACTTTCAAGTAATGAGCAGTACACCAATCAAACTTGGATGCCCAAGTTTCGTTCTTCTAGGTTGAAGCATTCGTTTGCAGTAAGAGTTTAAATTTCTAGGTTTCACTCTGTTTTCTCCTATATTGACAGATGCAGTTCGAACTCTAAATCAAACACAGTTTGTGCTAGCTTCTTGAAACTTGACACAATACAGTAGTTCTACGTTCTATCTCTAAGTTTTGTTTCCTCTTGATGTAGCATAATGCAGGGACTGCGAATAACACTTATATGGAAAAGGGTTGCCAAACTTCCAAACAATAAAGTCCCCTGAAATCTCAACATATATTTTTTCATCCAATCTTCATGATACATTCACGTAATGCTCAGTAACACCAATCCCACTTGGATGCCCAAGTTTAGTTCTCCTAGATTCAAGCATTCGTTTCCAGGAACAGTTTGAATTTTTAGGTTTCACTCTGTTTTCTCCTATATTGACAGATGCAGTTCAAACTCTAAATCAACACGGTTTGTGCTAGCTTCTTGAAACTTGACACAATACAGTAGTTCTACGTTCTATCTCTAATTTTTGTTTCCTCTTGATGTAGCCTTAAGCAAAGACTGGTGAATAACTCATAATGAAATGCGTAGTTAGGTTGCCAAAAAAACTACAGTCTCCTGTAATCTCAACATATATTTTTTCTTCCGACCTTCATGATACTTTAAAGTAATGAGCAGTCCACCAATCAAACTTGGATGCCCTATTTTCGTTCTTCTAGGTTGAAGCATTCGTTTTTAGGAACAGTTTGAATTTTTAGGTTTCACTCTGTTTTCTCCAATATTGACAGATGCAGTTCAAACTCAAAATCAACACGGTTTGTGCTAGCTTCTTGAAACTTGACACAATACAGTAGTTCTACGTTCTATTTCTAAGGTTTGTTTCCTCTTGATGTAGACTTAAGCAGAGACTGGAGAATAACTCATTCAATGAAAGGCGTTGTTAGGTTGCCAAAAAACTACAGTCTCCTCTAATCTCAACATATATTTTTTCTTCCGAACTTCATGATACTTTCAAGTAATGAGCAGTACAGCAATCAAACTTGGATGCCCTAGTTTCGTTCTTCTAGGTTGAAGCATTCGTTTGCAGTAACAGTTTGAATTTTTAGGTTTCACTCTGTTTTCTCCTATATTGACAGATGCAGTTCGAACTCTAAATCAACACGGTTTGTGCTAGCTTCTTGAAACTTGACACAATACAGTAGTTCTACGTTCTATCTCTAAGGTTTGTTTCCTCTTGATGTAGCCTTAAGCAGAGACTGGAGAATCACTCATTCAATGAAAGGCATTGTTAGGCTGCAAAAAACTACAGTCTCCTGAAATCACAACATACATTTTTTCTTCCGACCTTCATGATACTTTCAAGTAATGAGCAGTACACCAATCAAACGTGGATGCCCAAGTTTCGTTCTCCTAGGTTGAAGCATTCGTTTGCAGTAACAGTTTGAATTTTTAGGTTTCACTCTGTTTTCTCCTATATTGACAGATGCAGTTCGAACTCTAAATCAACACGGTTTGTGCTAGCTTCTTGAAACTTGACACAATACAGTAGTTCTACGTTATATCTCTAATTTTTGTTTCCCCTTGATGTATCCTTAAAGAAAGACTGGCGAATAACTCATTCAATGAAATGCGTTGTTAGGTTGCCAAAAAACTACAGTCTCCTGTAATCTCAACATATATTTTTTTCTTCCGACCTTAATGATACTTTAAAGTAATGAGCAGTACACCAATCAAACTTGGATGCCCTAGTTTCGTTCTTCTAGGTTGAAGCATTCGTTTGCTCTAAAAGTTTGAATTTTTAGGTTTCACTCTGTTTTCTCCTATATTGACAGATGCAGTTCGAACTCTAAATCAAACACAGTTTGTGCTAGCTTCTTGAAACTTGACACAATACAGTACTTCTACGTTCTATCTCTAAGTTTTCTTTCCTCTTGATGTAGCCTAATGCACTGGACTGCGAATAACACTTAAATGGAAAGGGGTTGCCAAACTTCCAAACACTAGAGTCTCCTGAAATCTCAACATATATTTTTTCATCCAATCTTCATGATACATTCACGTAATGATCAGTACACCAATCCCACTTGGATGCCCAAGTTTAGTTCTGCTAGATTGAAGCATTCGTTTCCAGGAAAAGTTTGAATTTTTAGGTTTCACTCTGTTTTCTCCTATATTGACAGATGCAGTACGAACTCTAAATCAACACGGTTTGTGCTAGCTTCTTGAAACTTGACACAATACAGTAGTTCTACGTTCTATCTCTAAGGTTTGTTTCCTCTTGATGTAGCCTTAAGCAGAGACTGGAGAATAACTCAATCAATGAAAGGCATTGTTAGGTTGCCAAAAAACTACAGTCTCTTGTAATCTTAACATATATTTTTTCTTCCGACCTTCATGATACTTTCAAGTAATGAGCAGTACACCAATCAAACTTGGATGCCCAAGTTTCGTTCTTCTAGGTTGAAGCATTCGTTTGCAGTAAGAGTTTAAATTTTTAGGTTTCACTCTGTTTTCTCCTATATTGACAGATGCAGTTCGAACTCTAAATCAAACCACAGTTTGTGCTAGCTTCTTGAAACTTGACACAATACAGTAGTTCTACGTTCTATCTCTAAGTTTTGTTTCCTCTTGATGTAGCCTAATGCAGGGACTGCGAATAACACTTATATGGAAAAGGGTTGCCAAACTTCCAAACAATAAAGTCCCCTGAAATCTCAACATATATTTTTTCATCCAATCTTCATGATACATTCACGTAATGCTCAGTACACCAATCCCACTTGGATGCCCAAGTTTAGTTCTCCTAGATTCAAGCATTCGTTTCCAGGAACAGTTTGAATTTTTAGGTTTCACTCTGTTTTCTCCTATATTGACAGATGCAGTTCAAACTCTAAATCAACACGGTTTGTGCTAGCTTCTTGAAACTTGACACAATACAGTAGTTCTACGTTCTATCTCTAATTTTTGTTTCCTCTTGATGTAGCCTTAAGCAAAGACTGGTGAATAACTCATTCAATGAAATGCGTAGTTAGGTTGCCAAAAAACTACAGTCTCCTGTAATCTCAACATATATTTTTTCTTCCGACCTTCATGATACTTTAAAGTAATGAGCAGTCCACCAATCAAACTTGGATGCCCTATTTTCGTTCTTCTAGGTTGAAGCATTCGTTTGCAGTAACAGTTTGAATTTTTAGGTTTCACTCTGTTATCTCCTATATTTACAGATGCAGTTCAAACTCTAAATCAAACACAGTTTGTGCTAGCTTCTTGAAACTTGACACAATACAGTAGTTCTACGTTCTATCTCTAAGTTTTCTTTCCTCTTGATGTATCCTAATGCAGGGACTGCGAATAACACTTATATGGAAAGGGGATGCCAAACTTCCAAACACTAGAGTCTCCTGAAATCTCAACATATATTTTTTCATCCAATCTTCATGATACATTCACGTAATGATCAGTACACCAATCCCACTTGGATGCCCAAGTTTAGTTCTCCTAGATTGAAGCATTCGTTTCCAGGAACAGTTTGAATTTTTAGGTTTCACTCTGTTTTCTCCTATATTGACAGATGCAGTACGAACTCTAAATCAACACGGTTTGTGCTAGCTTCTTGAAACTTGACACAATACAGTAGTTCTACGTTCTATCTCTAAGGTTTGTTTCCTCTTGATGTAGACTTAAGCAGATACTGGAGAATAATTCATTGAATGAAAGGCGTTGTTAGGCTGCCAAAAAACTACAGTCTGCTTAAATCAAAACATATATTTTTCTTCCAACCTTCATGATACTTTCAAGTAATGAGCAGTACACCAATCAAACTTGGATGCCCAAGTTTCGTTCTTCTAGGTTGAAGCATTCGTTTGCAGTAACAGTTTGAATTTTTAGGTTTCACACTGTTTTCTCCTATATTGACAGATGCAGTTCGATCTCTAAATCAAACACAGTTTGTGCTAGCTTCTTGAAACTTGACACAATACAGCAGTTCTAAGTTCTATCTCTAAGTTTTGTTTCCTCTTGATGTAGCCTAATGCAGGGACTGCGAATAACACTTATATGGAAAGGGTTTGCCAAACTTCCAAACAATAAAGTCCCCTGAAATCTCAACATATATTTTTTCATCCAATCTTGATGATACATTCACGTAATGATCAGTACACCAATCCCACTTGGATTCCCAAGTTTAGTTCTCCTAGATTCAAGCATTCGTTTCCAGGAACAGTTTGAATTTTTAGGTTTCACTCTGTTTTCTCCTATATTGACAGATGGAGTTCAAACTCTAAATCATCACGGTTTGTGCTAGCTTCTTGAAACTTGACACAATACAGTAGATCTACGTTATATCTCTAATTTTTGTTTCCTCTTGATGTAGCCTTAAGCAAAGAATGGCGAATAACTCATTCAATGAAATGCGTAGTTAGGTTGAAAAAACTACAGTCTCCTATAATCTCAACATATATTTTTTCTTCCGACCTTCATGATACTTTAAAGTAATGAGCAGTACACCAATCAAACTTGGATGCCCTATTTTCGTTCTTCTAGGTTGAAGCATTCGTTTGCTGTAACAGTTTGAATTTTTAGGTTTCACTCTGTTTTCTCCTATATTGACAGATGCAGTTCAAACTCTAAATCAAACACAGTTTGTGCTAGCTTCTTGAAACTTGACACAATACAGTAGTTCTACGTTCTATCTCTAAGTTTTCTTTCCTCTTGATGTATCCTAATGCAGGGACTGCGAATAACACTTATATGGAAAGGGGTTGCCAAACTTCCAAACACTAGAGTCTCCTGAAATCTCAACATATATTTTTTCATCCAATCTTCATGATACATTCACGTAATGATCAGTACACCAATCCCACTTGGATGCCCAAGTTTAGTTCTCCTAGATTGAAGCATTCGTTTCCAGGAACAGTTTGAATTTTTAGGTTTCACTCTGTTTTCTCCTATATTGACAGATGCAGTACGAACTCTAAATCAACACGGTTTGTGCTAGCTTCTTGAAAGTTGACACAATACAGTACTTCTACGTTCTATCTCAAAGGTTTGTTTCCTCTTGATGTAGCCTTAAGCAGATACTGGAGAATAATTCATTGAATGAAAGGCGTTGTTAGGCTGCCAAAAAACTACAGTCTCCTTAAATCACAACATATATTTTTTCTTCCAACCTTCATGATACTTTCAAGTAATGAGCAGTACACCAATCAAACTTGGATGCCCAAGTTTCGTTCTTCTAGGTTGAAGCATTCGTTTGCAGTAACAGTTTGAATTTTTAGGTTTCACACTGTTTTCTCCTATATTGACAGATGCAGTTCGATCTCTAAATCAAACACAGTTTGTGCTAGCTTCTTGAAACTTGACACAATACAGCAGTTCTAAGTTCTATCTCTAAGTTTTGTTTCCTCTTGATGTAGCCTAATGCAGGGACTGCGAATAACACTTATATGGAAAGGGGTTGCCAAACTTCCAAACACTGGAGTCTCCTGAAATCTCAACATATATTTTTTCATCCAATCTTCATGATACATTCACGTAATGATCAGTACACCAATCCCACTTGGATGCCCAACTTTAGTTCTCCTAGATTGAAGCATTCGTTTCCAGGAACAGTTTGAATTTTTAGGTTTCACTCTGTTTTCTCCTATATTGACAGATGCAGTTTGAACTCTAAATCAACACGGTTTGTGCTAGCTTCTTGAAACTTGACACAATACAGTAGTTCTATGTTCTATCTCTAAGGTTTGTTTCCTCTTGATGTAGCCTTAAGCAGAGACTGGAGAATAACTCATTCAATGAAAGGCGTTGTTAGGCTGCCAAAAAACTACAGTCTCCTGAAATCACAACATATATTTTTTTCTTCCGAACTTCATGATAATTTCAAGTAATGAGCAGTACACCAATCAAACTTGGATGCCCTAGTTTCGTTCTTCTAGTTTGAAGCATTCGTTTCCAGGAACATTTTGAATTTTTAGGTTTCACTCTGTTTTCTCCTATATTGACAGATGCAGTTCGAACTCTAAATCAACACGGTTTGTGCTAGCTTCTTGGAACTTGACACAATACAGTAGTTCTACGTTCTATCTCTAATTTTTGTTTCCTCTTGATGTAGTCTTAAGCAAAGACTGGCGAATAACTCATTCAATGAAATGCGTTGTTAGGTTGCCAAAAAACTACAGTCTCCTGTAATCTCAAGATATATTTTTTCTTCCGAACTTCATGATACTTTCAAGTAATGAGCAGTACACCAATCAAACTTGGATGCCCTAGTTTCGTTCTTCTAGGTTGAAGCATTCGTTTGCAGTAAAAGTTTGAATTTTTAGGTTTCACTTTGTTTTCTCCTATATTGACAGATGCAGTTCGAACTCTAAATCAACACGGTTTGTGCTAGCTTCTTGAAACTTGACACAATACAGTAGTTCTACGTTCTATCTCTAACTTTTGTTTCCTCTTTTTATGTAGCCTAATGCAGGGACTGCGAATAACACTTATATGGAAAGGGGTTGCCAAAATTCCAAACACTAGAGTCTCCTGAAATCTCAACATATATTTTTTCATCCAATCTTCATGATACATTCACGTAATGATCAGTACACCAATCCCACTTGGATGCCCAAGTTTAGTTCTCCTAGATTGAAGCATTCGTTTCCAGGAACAGTTTGAATTTTTAGGTTTCACTCTGTTTTCTCCTATATTGACAGATGCAGTTCGAACTCTAAATCAACACGGTTTGTGCTAGCTTCTTGAAACTTGACACAATACAGTAGTTCTACGTTCTATCTAAAAGGTTTGTTTCCTCTTGATGTTGTCTTAAGCAAAGACTGGTGAATAACTCATTCAATGAAAGGCGTTGTTAGGTTGCCAAAAAACTACAGTCTCCTGTAATCTCAACATATATTTTTTCTTCCGACCTTCATGATACTTTCAAGTAATGAGCAGTACACCAATCAAACTTGGATGCCCAAGTTTTGTTCTTCTAGGTTGAAGCATTTGTTTGCAGTAACAGTATAAATTTTTAGGTTTCACTCTGTTTTCTCCTATATTGACAGATGCAGTTCGAACTCTAAATCAAACACAGTTTGTGCTAGCTTCTTGAAACTTGACACAATACAGTAGTTCTACGTTCTATGTCTAAGTTTTGTATCCTCTTGATGTAGCCAAATGCAGGGACTGCGAATAACACTTATATGGAAAGGGTTTGCCAAACTTCCAAACACTAGAGTCTCCTGAAATCTCAACATATATTTTTTCACCCAATCTTCATGATACATTCACGTAATGATCAGTACACCAATCCCACTTGGATGCCCAAGTTTAGTTCTCCTAGATTGAAGCATTCGTTTCCAGGAACAGTTTGAATTTTTAGGTTTCACTCTGTTTTCTCCTATATTGACAGATGCAGTTCGAACTCTAAATCAACACGGTTTGTGCTAGCTTCTTGAAACTTGACACAATACAGTAGTTCTACGTTCTGTCTCTAAGGTTTGTTTCCTCTTGATGTAGTCTTAAGCAAAAACTGGTGAATAACTCATTCAATGAAATGCTTTGTTAGGTTGTCAAAAAACTACAGGCTCCTGTAATCTCAACATATATTTTTTCTTCCGACCTTCATGATACTTTCAAGAAATGAGCAGTACACCAATCAAACTTGGATGCCCTAGTTTCGTTCTTCAAGGTTGAAGCATTCTTTTGCAGTAACAGTTTAAATTTTTAGGTTTCACTCTGTTTTCTCCTATATTGACAGATGCAGTTCGAACTCTAAATCAAACACAGTTTGTGCTAGCTTCTTGAAACTTGACACAATACAGTAGTTCTACGTTCTATCTCTAAGTTTTGTTTCCTCTTGATGTAGCCTAATGCAGGGACTGCGAATAACACTTATATGGAAAGGGGTTGCCAAACTTCCAAACAATAAAGTCCCCTGAAATCTCAACATATATTTTTTCATCCAATCTTCATGATACATTCACGTAATGGTCAGTACACCAATCCCACATGGATGCACAAGTTTAGTTCTCCTAGATTGAAGCATTCGTTTCCAGGAACAGTTTGAATTTTTAGGTTTCACTCTGTTTTCTCCTATATTCACAGAAGCAGTTCAAACTCTAAATCAACACGGTTTGTGCTAGCTTCTTGAAACTTGACACAATACAGTAGTTCTACGTTCTATCTCTAATTTTTGTTTCCTCTTGATGTAGCCTTAAGCAAAGACTGGCGAATAACTCATTCAATGAAATGCGTAGTTATTTTGCCAAAAAACTACAGTCTCCTGTAATCTCAACATATATTTTTTCTTCCGACCTTCATGATACTTTCAAGTAATGAGCAGTACACCAATCAAACTTGGATGCCCTAGTTTCGTTCTTCTAGGTTGAAGCATTCGTTTGCAGTAACAGTTTGAATTTTTAGGTTTCACACTGTTTTCTCCTATATTGGCAGATGCAGTTCGAACTCTAAATCAAACACAGTTTGTGCTAGCTTCTTGAAACTTGACACAATACAGTAGTTCTACGTTCTATCTCTAAGTTTTCTTTCCTCTTGATGTAGCCTAATGCAGGGACTGCCAATAACACTTATATTGAAAGGGGTTGCCAAACTTCCAAACACTAGAGTCTCCTGAAATCTCAACATATGTTTTTTCATCCAATCTTCATGATACATTCACGTAATGATCAGTACACCAATCCTACTTGGATGCCCAAGTTTAGTTCTCCTAGATTGAAGCATTCGTTTCCAGGAACAGTTTGAATTTTTAGGTTTCACTCTGTTTTCTCCTATATTGACAGATGCAGTACGAACTCTAAATCAACACGGTTTGTGCTAGCTTCTTGAAACTTGAGACAATACAGTAGTTCTACGTTCTATCTCTAAGGTTTGTTTCCTCTTGATGTAGCCTTAAGCAGATACTGGAGAATAACTCATTGAATGAAAGGCGTTGTTAGGCTGCCAAAAAACTACAGTCTCCTTAAATCACAACATATATTTTTTTTTTCCACCCTTCATGATACTTTCAAGTAATGAGCAGTACACCAATCAAACTTGGATGCCCAAGTTTCGTTCTTCTAGGTTGAAGCATTCGTTTGCAGTAAGAGTTTGAATTTTTAGGTTTCACTGTGTTTTCTCCTATTTTGACTGATGCAGTTCGATCTCTAAATCAAACACAGTTTGTGCTAGCTTCTTGAAACTTGACACAATACAGCAGTTCTAAGTTCTATCTCTAAGTTTTGTTTCCTCTTGATGTATCCTAATGCAGGGACTGCGAATAACACTTATATGGAAAGGGGTTGCCAAACTTCCAAACACTAGAGTCTCCTGAAATCTCAACATATATTTTTTCATCCAATCTTCATGATACATTCACGTAATGATCAGTACACCAATCCCACTTGGATGCCCTAGTTTCGTTCTTCAATTTTGAAGCATTCGTTTCCAGTAACAGTTTAAATTTTTAGGTTTCACTCTGTTTCTCCTATATTGACATATGCAGTTCGAACTCTAAATCAAACACAGTTTGTGCTAGCTTCTTGAAACTTGACACAATACAGTAGTTCTACGTTCTATCTCTAAGTTTTGATTCCTCTTGATGTAGCCTAATGCAGGGACTGCGAATAACACTTATATGGAAAGGGGTTGCCAAACTTCCAAACAATAAAGTCCCCTGAAATCTCAACATATATTTTTTCATCCAATCTTCATGATACATTCACGTAATGGTCAGTACACCAATCCCACTTGGATGCCCAAGTTTAGTTCTCCTAGATTGAAGCATTCGTTTGCAGGAACAGTTTGAATTTTTAGGTTTCACTCTGTTTTCTCCTATATTGACAGATGCAGTTCAAACTCTAAATCAACACGGTTTGTGCTAGCTTCTTGAAACTTGACACAATACAGTAGTTCTACGTTCTATCTCTAATTTTTGTTTCCTCTTGATGTAGCCTTAAGCAAAGACTGGCGAATAACTCATTCAATGAAATGCGTAGTTAGGTTGCCAAAAAACTACAGTCTCCTGTAATCTCAACATATATTTTTTCTTCCGACCTTCATGATACTTTAAAGTAATGAGCAGTACACCAGTCAAACTTGGATGCCCTAGTTTCGTTCTTCTAGGTTGAAGCATTCGTTTGCAGTAACAGTTTGAATTTTTAGGTTTCACTCTGTTTTCTCCTATATTGGCAGATGCAGTTCGAACTCTAAATCAAACACAGTTTGTGCTAGCTTCTTGAAACTTGACACAGTACAGTAGTTCTACGTTCTATCTCTAAGTTTTCTTTCCTCTTGATGTAGCCTAATGCAGGGACTGCGAATAACACTTATATTTAAAGGGGTTGCCAAACTTCCCAACACTAGAGTCTCCTGAAATCTCAACATATATTTTTTCATCCAATCTTCATGATACATTCACGTAATGATCAGTACACCAATCCCACAAGGATGCCCAAGTTTAGTTCTCCTAGATTGAAGCATTCGTTTCCAGGAACAGTTTGAATTTTTAGGATTCACTCTGTTTTCTCCTATGTTGACAGATGCAGTACGAACTCTAAATCAACACGGTTTGTGCTAGCTTCTTGAAACTTGACACAATACAGTAGTTCTACGTTGTATCTCTAAGTTTTGTTTCCTCTTGATGTAGCCTTAAGCAGAGACTGGAGAATAACACATTCAATGAAAGGCGTTGTTAGGCTGCCAAAAAACTACAGTCTCCTGAATTCACAACATATATTGTTTCTTCCGACCTTCATGATACTTTCAAGTAATGAGCAGTACGCCAATCAAACTTGGATGCCCTAGTTTCGTTCTTCTAGGTTTAAGCATTCGTTTGCAGTAACAGTTTGAATTTTTAGGTTTCACTCTGTTTTCTCCTATATTGACAGATGCAGTTCGAACTCTAAATCAACACGGTTTGTGCTACCTTCTTGAAACTTGACACAATACAGTAGTTCTACGTTCTATCTCTAAGGTTTGTTTGCTCTTGATGTAGCCTTAAGCAGAGACTGGAGAATAACTCATTCAATGAAAGACTTGGTTAAGCTGCCAAAATACTACAGTCTCCTGAAATCACAACATATATTTTTTCTTCCGACCTTCATGATACTTTCAAGTAATGAGCAGTACACCAATCAAACTTTTATGCCCACGTTTCGTTCTCCTAGGTTGAAGCATTCGTTTGCAGTAACAGTTTGAATTTTTAGGTTTCACTCTGTTTTCTCCTATATTGACAGATGCAGTTCGATCTCTAAATCAAAAACAGTTTGTGCTAGCTTCTTGAATCTTGACACAATACAGTAGTTCTACGTTCTCTCTCTAAGTTTTGTTTCCTCTTGATGTAGCCTAATGCAGGGACTGCGAATAACACTTATATGGAAAGGGGTTGCCAAACTTCCAAACACTAGAGTCTCCTGAAATCTCAACATATATTTTTTCATCCAATCCTCATGATACATCCACGTAATGATCAGTACACCAATCCCACTTGGATGCCCAAGTTTAGTTCTCCTAGATTGAAGCATTCATTTCTAGGAAAAGTTTGAATTTTTAGGTTTCACTCTTTTTTCTCCTATATTGACAGATGCAGTTCGAACTCTAAATCAACACGGTTTGTGCTAGCTTCTTGAAACTTGACACAATACAGTAGTTCTACGTTCTATCTCTAAGGTTTGTTTCATCTTGATGTAACCTTAACTAAAGACTGGCGAATAACTCATTCAATGAAATGCATTGTTAGGTTGCCAAAAAACTACAGTCTCCTGAAATCACAACATATATTTTTTCTTCCGACCTTCATGATACTTTCAAGTAATGAGCAGTACACCAATCAAACTTGGATGCCCAAGTTTCGTTCTCCTAGGTTGAGCATTCGTTTGCAGTAACAGTTTGAATTTTTAGGTTTCACTCTGTTTTCTCCTATATTGACAGATGCAGTTCGAACTCTAAATCAACACGGTTTGTGCTAACTTCTTGAAACTTGACACAATACAGTAGTTCTACGTTCTATCTCTAAGTTTTGTTTCCTCTTGATGTAGCCTAATGCAGGGACTGCGAATAACACTTATATGGAAAGGGGTTGCCAAACTTCCAAACACTAGAGTCTCCTGAAATCTCAACATATATTTTTTCATCCAATCTTCATGAAACATTCACGTAATGATCAGTACACCAATCCCACTTGGATGCCCAAGTTTAGTTCTCCTAGATTGAAGCATTCGTTTCCAGGAACAGTTTGAATTTTTAGGTTTCACTCTGTTTTCTCCTATATTGACAGATGCAGTTCGAACTCTAAATCAACACGGTTTGTGCTAGCTTCTTGAAACTTGACACAATACAGTAGTTCTACGTTCTATCTCTAAGGTTTTTTTCCTGTTGATGTAGCCTTAAGCAGAGACTGGAGAATAACTCATTCAATGAAAGGCGTTGTTAGGCTGCCAAAAAACTACAGTCTCCTGAAATCACAACATATATTTTTTCTTTCGATCTTCATGATATTTTCAAGTAATGAGAAGTACACCAATCAAACTTGGATGCCCTAGTTTCGTTCTTCTAGGTTGAAGCATTCGTTTGCAGTAACAGTTTGAATTTTTAGGTTTCACTCTTTTTTCTCCTATATTGACAGATGCAGTTCGATCTCTAAATCAACACGGTTTGTGCTAGCTTCTTGAAACTTGACACAATACAGTAGTTCTACGTTCTATCTCTCAGGTTTGTTTCCTCTTGATGTAGCCTTAAGCAGAGACTGGAGAATAACTCATTCAATGAAATGCGTTGTTAGGTTGCCAAAAAACTACAGTCTCCTGTAATCTCAAGATATATTTTTTCTTCCGAACCTCAGGATACTTTCAAGTAATGAGGAGAACACCAATCAAACTTGGATGCCCTAGTTTCGTTTTTCTAGGTTGAAGCATTCATTTGCAGTAACAGTTTGAATTTTTAGGTTTCACTCTTTTTTCTCCTATATTGACAGATGCAGTTCGATCTCTAAATCAACACGGTTTGTGCTAGCTTCTTGAAACTTGACACAATACAGTAGTTCTACGTTCTATCTCTCAGGTTTGTTTCCTCTTGATGTAGCCTTAAGCAGAGACTGGAGAATAACTCATTCAATGAAAGGCGTTGTTAGGCTGCCAAAAAACTACAGTCTCCTGAAATCACAACATATATTTTTTATTCCAACCTTCATGATACTTTCACGTAATGTTCAGTACACCAATCAAACTTGGATGTGCAAGTTTCGTTCTCCTAGGTTGAAGCATTCGTTTGCAGTAACATTTTGAATTTTTAGGTTTCACTCTGTTTTCTCCTATATTGACAGACACAGTTCGATCTCTAAATCAAACACAGTTTGTGCTAGCTTCTTGAAATTTGACACAATACAGTAGTTCTACCTTCTATCTCTAAGTTTTTTTCCTCTTGATGTAGCCTAATGCAGGGACTGCGAATAACACTTATATGGAAAGGGGTTGCCAAACTTCCAAACACTAGAGTCTCCTGAAATCTCAACATATATTTTTTCATCCAATCTTCATGATACATTCAGGTAATGATCAGTACACCAATCCCACTTGGATGCCCAAGTTTAGTTCTCCTAGATTGAAGCATTCGTTTCCAGGAACAGTTTGAATTTTTAGGTTTCACTCTGTTTTCTCCTATATTGACAGATGCAGTTCGAACTGTAAATCAACAGGGTTTGTGCTAGCTTCTTGAAACTTGACACAATACAGTAGTTCTACGTTCTATCTCTAAGGTTTGTTTTCTCTTGATGTAGCCTTAAGCAAAGACTGGCGAATAACTCATTCACTGAAATGCGTTCTTAGGTTGCCAAAAAACTACAGTCTCCTGAAATCACAACATATATTTTTTATTCCAAACTTCATGATACTTTCAAGTAATGAGCAGTACACCAATCCAACTTGGATGCGCACGTTTCGTTCTCCTAGGTTGAAGCATTCGTTTCTAGGAACAGTTTGAATTTTTAGGTTTCACTCTGTTTTCTCCTATATTGACAGATGCAGTTCGATCTCTTAATCAACACGGTTTGTGCTAGCTTCTTGAAACTTGACACAATACAGTAGTTCTACGTTCTATCTCTAAGGTTTGTTTCCTCTTGATGTAGCCTTAAGCAGAGACTGGAGAATAACTCATTCAATGAAAGGCGTGGTTAGGCTGCCAAAAAACTACAGTCTCCTGAAATCACAACATATATTTTTTCTTCCGACCTTCATGATACTTTCAAGTAATGAGCAGTACACCAATCAAATTTGGATGCCCAAGTTTCGTTCTCCTAGGTTGAAGCATTCGTTTGCAGTAACAGTTTGAATTTATAGGTTTCACTCTGTTTTCTCCTATATTGACAGATGCAGTTCGATCTCTAAATCAAACACAGTTTGTGCTAGCTTCTTGAAACTTGACACAATACAGTAGTTCTACGTTCTATCTCTAAGTTTTGTTTCCTCTTGATGTAGCCTAATGCAGGGACTGCGAATAACACTTATATGGAAAGTGGTTGCCAAACTTCCAAACACTAGAGTCTCCTGAAATCTCAACATATATTTTTTCATCCAA
Organism: Callospermophilus lateralis; assembly: GCF_048772815.1. Lineage (NCBI taxonomy): Eukaryota > Metazoa > Chordata > Mammalia > Rodentia > Sciuridae > Callospermophilus > Callospermophilus lateralis. Next base: position 1,038 of record NW_027511972.1, on the reverse strand, counting down.
TCTTCATGATACATTCACGTAATGATCAGTACAGCAATCCCACTTGGATGCCCAAGTTTCGTTCTCATAGATTGAAGGATTCGTTTCCAGGAAAAGTTTGAATTTTTAGGTTTCACTCTGTTTTCCCCTATATTGACAGATGCAGTACGAACTCTAAATCAACACGGTTTGTGCTAGCTTCTTGAAACTTGACACAATACAGTAGTTCTACGTTCTATCTCTAAGGTTTGTTTCCTCTTGATGTAGCCTTAAGCAGAGACTGGAGAATAACTCATTCAATGAAAGGCGTTGTTAGGCTGCCAAAAAACTAGAGTCTCCTGAAATCACCACTTGTATTTTTTCTTAGGAACTTCATGATACTTTCAAGTAATGAGCAGTACACCAATCATACTTGGATGTCCTAGTTTCGTTCTTCTATGTTGAAGCATTCGTTTGCTGTAACAGTTTGAATTTTTAGGTTTCACTCTGTTTTCTCCTATATTGACAGATGCAGTTCGAACTCTAAATCAACATGGTTTGTGCTAGCTTCTTGAAACTTGACACAATACAGTAGTTCTACGTTCTATCTCTAAGATTTGTTTCCTCTTGATGTAGCCTTAAGCAGAGACTGGAGAATAACTCATTCAATGAAAGGCGTGGTTAGGCTGCCAAAAAATTACAGTCTCCTGAAATCACAACATATGTTATTTCTTCCGACCTTCATGATACTTTCAAGTAATGAGCAGTACACGAATCAAACTTGGATGCCCAAGTTTCGTTCTCCTAGGTTGAAGCATTCGTTTGCAGTAACAGTTGAATTTTTAGGTTTCACTCTGTTTTCTCCTATATTGACAGATGCAGTTCGATCTCTAAATGAAACACGGTTTCTGCTAGCTTCTTGAAACTTGACACTATAGAGTAGTTCTACATTCTATCTCTAAGGTTTGTTTCCTCTTGACGTAGCCTAATGCAGGGACAGGCGAATAACACTTATATTGAAAGGGGTTGCCAAATTTCCAAAAACTAGAGTCTCCTGAAATCTCAACATATATTTTTTCA
>NW_027511971.1:0-19177 GCF_048772815.1 Callospermophilus lateralis | reverse complement strand
GGTAATGATCACTACACAAATCCCACTTGGCTCCCCAAATTTTGTTCTTCTAGGTTGAAGCGTTCGTCCACAGTATCAGTTTTTATATTTAGGTTCCCCTCTGTTATCTCCTATACAGATAGATGAATTTGGAACTCTAAATCCAACATGGTTCGTAGTAGATCTTTGAAACTTGACAAAATAAAGGAGTTCTCAGTTTTTTCTCTATGGTTTGTTTCTTCTTCAAGTAGCCCTAGGCACAGACTGTGGAAAAGCACTTTCATCGTGAGGGTTTGCCAAGCTTCTAAGAATTAACGAGTTTCCGAAATAAAAGCAAATATTTTTTTCACCCAATCTTGATTATACTTGGTGTAATGATCAGTACACAAATCCCACTTGGCTCACCAAATTTTTTTCTTCTAGGTTGAAGCGTTCGTCTACAGTAGCAGTTTTTATATTTAGGTTTCCCTCTGTTCTCTCCTATATAGATAGATGAATTTGTAACTCTAAATCCAACATGGTTTGTAGTAGCTCTTTGAAACTTGACAAAATAAAGGAGTTCTCAGTTTTGTCTCTGTGGTTTGTTTCCTCTTCAAGTAACGCTTGGCACAGACTGTGGAAAAGCACTTTCATTGAGAGGGGTTGCAAAGCTTCTAAGAATTAACGAGTTTCCGAAATAAAAGCAAATATTTTTTTACCCAATCTTGATGATACTTGGTGGTAATGATCAGTACATAAATCCCACTTGGCTCACCAAATTTTGTTCTTCTAGGTTGAAGCGTTCGTGTACAGTAGCAGTTTTTATATTTAGGTTTCCATCTGTTCTCTCCTATACAGATAGAAGAATTTGGAACTCTAAATACAACATGGTTCATAGTAGCTCTTGGAAACTTGACAATATAAAGGTGTTCTCAGTTTTGTCTCTATGGTTTGTTTCCTTTTCAAGTAGCCCTAGGCACAGACTGTGGAAAAGCACTTTCATCGAGAGGGGCTGCCAAGCTTCTAAGAATTAAAGAGTTTCCGAAATACTAGCAAATATTTTTTCACCCAATCTTGATGATACTTGGTGGTAATGATCAGTACACAAATCCCATTTGGTTCACCAAATTTTGTTCTTCTAGGTTGAAGCGTTCGTCTACAGTAGCAGTTTTGATATTTAGGTTTCCCTCTGATCTCTCATATAGATAGATGAATTTAAAACTCTAAATCCAACATGGTTTGTAGTAGCTCTTTGAAACTTGAAAAAATAAAGGAGTTCTCAGTTTTGTCTCTATGGTTTGTTTCCTCTTCATGTATACCTAGGCACAGACTGTGGAAAAGCACTTTCATCTAGAGGGTTTGCCAAGCTTCTAAGAATTAACGAGTTTCCGAAATACCAGCAAATATTTTTTCACCCAATCTTGATGATACTTGGTGGTAATGATCAGTACACAAATCCCACTTGGCTCAACAAATTTTGTTCTTCTAGGTTGAAGCGTTCGTCTACAGTAGCAGTTAATATTTAGGTTTCACTCTGTTCTCTCCTATATAGAAAGATGTATTTGGAACTCTAAATCCAACATGGTTCGTAGTAACTCGTTAAAACTTGACAAAATAAAGGAGTTCTCAGTTTTGTCTTTATGGTTTGTTTCCTCTTCAGTAGCCCTAGGCACAGACTGTGGAAAAGCACTTTCATCGAGAGGGGTTGCCAAGCTTCTAAGAATTAACGAGTTTCCGAAATACCAGCAAATATTTTTTCACCCAATCTTGATGATACTTGGTGGTAATGATCACTACACAAATCCGACTTGGCTCACCCAATTTTGTTATTCTAAGTTGAAGCGTTATTCTACAGTAGCAGTTTTTATATTTAGTTTTCACTCTGTTCTCTCCTATATAGATAGATGAATTTGGAACTCTAAATCCAACATGGTTCGTAGTAGCACTTTGAAAATTGACAAAATAAAGGAGTTCTCAGTTTTGTCTCTGTGGTTTGTTTCCTCTTCAAGTAGCCATAGGCACAGACTGTGGAAAAGCACTTTCATTGAGAGGGGTTCCCAAAATTCTAAGAATTAACGAGTTTCCGAAATACCAGCAAATATTTTTTCACCCAATCTTGATGATACTTGGTGGTAATGATCAGTACACAAATCCCACTTGGCTCAACAAATTTTGTTCTTCTAGGTTGAAGCATTCGTCTACAGTAGCAGTTTTTGTATTTAGGTTCCCCTCTGTTCTCTCCTATATAGATAGATGAATTTGGAACTCTAAATCCAACATGGTTTGTAGTAGCTCTTTGAAACTTGACAAATAAAGGAGTTCTCAGTTTTGTCTCTATGGTTTGTTTCCTCTTCAAGTAGCCCTAAGCACAGACTGTTGAAAAGCACTTTCATCGAGAGGGGTTGCCAAGCTTCTAAGAATTAACGAGTTTCGAAATACCAGCAAATATTTTTTAACCCAAACTTAATGATACTTGGTGGTAATGATCAGTACACAAATCCCACTTGGCTCACCAAATTTTGTTCTTCTAGGTTGAATCGTTCGTCTACAGTAGCAGTTTTTGTATATAGGTTTCCTTCTGTTCTCTCCTATATACATAGATGAATTTAAAACTCTAAATCCAACATGGTTTGTAGTAGCACTTTGAAACTTGACAAAATAAAGGAGTTCTCAGTTTTGTCTCTATGGTTTGTTTCTTCTTCAAGTAGCATTAGGCACAGACTGTGGAAAAGCACTTTCATTGAGAAGGGTTGCCAATCTTGTAAGAATTAACGAGTATCCATAATCCCAGCAAATAATTTTTCACCCAATCTTGATAATACTTGGTGGTAATGATCAGTACACAAATCCCACTTGTCTCACCAAATTTTGTTCTTCTAGGTTGAAGCGTTCGTCTACAGTAGCAGTTTTTATATTTAGGTTTCCCTCTGTTCTCTCCTATATAGATAGATGAATTTGGAACTCTAAATCCAACATGATTCGTAGTAGCTCTTGGAATCATGACAAAATAAAGGTGTTCTCAGTTTTGTCTCTATGTTTTGTTTCCTTTTCAAGTAGCCCTAGGCACAGACTGTGGAAAATCACTTTCATCGAGAGGGGCTGCCAAGCATCTAAGAATTATCGAGTTTCCGATATTCCAGCAAATATTTTTTCACCCAATCTTGATGATACTTGGGCGTAATGATCAGTACACAAATCCCACTTCACTCACCAAATTTTCTTCTTCTAGGTTGAAGCATTCGTCTACAGTAGCAGTTTTTATATTTAGGTTTCACTCTGTTCTCTCCTATATAGATAGATGAATTTGGAACTCTAAATCCAACATGATTCGTAGTAGCTCTTGGAAACTTGACAAAATAAAGGTGTTCTCACTTTTGTCTCTATGGTTTGTTTCCTTTTCAAGTAGCCCTAGGCACAGACTGTGGAAAACACTTTCATCGAGAGTGGCTGCCAAGCTTTTAAGAATTATCGAGTTTCCGATATTCCAGCAATATTTCTTCACCCAATCTTGATGATACTTGGTGGTAATGATCAGTACACAAATCCCATTTGGCTCACCAAATTTTGTTCTTCTAGGTTGAAGCGTTCGTCTACAGTAGCAGTTAATATTTAGGTTTCACTCTGTTCTCTCCTATATAGATAGTTGAATTTGTAACTCTAAATCCAACATGGTTTGTAGTAGCTCTTTGAAACTTGACAAAATAAAGGAGTTCTCAGTTTTGTCTCTGTGGTTTGTTTCCTCTTCAAGTAATGTTTGGCACAGACTGTGGAAAAGCACTTTCATTGAGAAGGGTTGACAATCTTGTAAGAATTAACGAGTTTCCGTAATACCAGCAAATATTTTTTCACCCAATCTTGATAATACTTGGTGGTAATGATCAGTACACAAATCCCACTTGTCTCACCAAATTTGTTCTTCTAGGTTGAAGCGTTCGTGTACAGTAGCAGTTTTTATATTTAGGTTTCCCTCTGTTCTCTCCTATACAGATAGAAGAATTTGGAACTCTAAATACAACATGGTTCGTAGTAGCTCTTGGAAACTTGACAATATAAAGGTGTTCTCAGTTTTGTCTCTATGGTTTGTTTCCTTTTCAAGTAGCCCTAGGCACAGACTGTGGAAAAGCACTTTCATCGAGAGGGGCTGCCAAGCTTCTAAGAATTAAAGAGTTTCCAAAATACTAGCAAATATTTTTTCACCCAATCTTGAGGATACTTGGTGATAATGATCAGTACACAAATCCAATTTGGCTCACCAAATTTTGTTCTTCTAGGTTGAAGCGTTCGTCTACAGTAGCAGTTTTGATATTTAGGTTTCCCTCTGATCTCTCATATAGATAGATGAATTTGGAACTCTAAATCCAACATGGTTTGTAGTAGCTCTTTGAAACTTGACAAAATAAAGGAGTTCTCAGTTTTGTCTCTATGGTTTGTTTCTTCTTCATGTATCCCTAGGCACAGACTGTGGAAAAGCACTTTCATCTAGAGGGTTTGCCAAGCTTCTAAGAATTAACGAGTTTCCGAAATACCAGCAAATATTTTTTCACCCAATCTTGATGATACTTGGTGGTAATGATCAGTACACAAATCCCACTTGGCTCAACAAATTTTGTTCTTCTAGGTTGAAGCATTCGTCTACAGTAGCAGTTAATATTTAGGTTTCACTCTGTTCTCTCCTATATAGATAGATGAATTTGGAACTCTAAATCCAACATGGTTCGTAGTAGCTCTTTAAAACCTGACAAAATAAAGGAGTTCTCAGTTTTGTCTCTATGGTTTGTTTCCTCTTCAAGTAGCCCTAGGCACAGACTGTGGAAAAGCACTTTCATCGAGAGGGGTTGCCAAGCTTCTAAGAATTAACGAGTTTCCGAAATACCAGCAAATATTTTTTCACCCAATCTTGATGATACTGGGTGGTAATGATCACTACACAAATCCGACTTGGCTCACCAAATTTTGTTATTCTAATTTGAAGCGTTCATCTACAGTAGCAGTTTTTATATTTAGTTTTCACTCTGTTCTCTCCTATATAGATAGATGAATTTGGAACTCTAAATCCAACATGGTTCGTTGTAGCACTTTGAAAATTGACAAAATAAAGGAGTTCTCAGTTTTGTCTCTGTGGTTTGTTTCCTCTTCAAGTAGCCCTAGGCACAGACTGTGGAAAAGCACTTTCATCGAGAAGGGTTCCCAAAATTCTAAGAATTAACGAGTTTCCGAAATACCAGCAAATATTTTTTCACCCAATCTTGATGATACTTGGTGGTAATGATCAGTACACAAATCCCACTTGGCTCAACAAATTTTGTTCTTCTAGGTTGAAGCGTTCTTCTACAGTAGCAGTTTTTGTATTTAGGTTCCCCTCTGTTCTCTCCTATATAGATAGATGAATATGGAACTCTAAATCCAACATGGTTTGTAGTAGCTCTTTGAAACTTGACAAAATAAAGGAGTTCTCAGTTTTGTCTCTATGGTTTGTTTCCTCTTCAAGTAGCCCTAAGCACAGACTGTTGAAAAGCACTTTCATCGAGAGGGGTTGCCAAGCTTCTAAGAATTAACGAGATTCCATAATACCAGCAAATATTTTTTCACCCAATCTTGATAATACTTGGTGGTAATGATCAGTACACAAATCCCACTTGTCTCACCAAATTTTGTTCTTCTAGGTTGAAGCGTTCGTCTACAGTAGCAGTTTTTATATTTAGGTTTCCCTCTGTTCTCTCCTATATAGATAGATGAATTTGGAACTCTAAATCCAACATGATTCGTAGTAGCTCTTGGAAACATGACAAAATAAAGGTGTTCTCAGTTTTGTCTCTATGGTTTGTTTCCTTTTCAAGTAGCCCTAGGCACAGACTGTGGAAAATCACTTTCATCGAGAGGGGCTTCCAAGCTTCTAAGAATATCGAGTTTCTGATATTCCAGCAAATATTTTTTCACCCAATCTTGATGATACTTGGGGGTAATGATCAGTACACAAATCCCACTTGGCTCACCAAATTTTGTTCTTCTAGGTTGAAGCATGCGTCTACAGTAGCAGTTTTTATATTTAGGTTTCACTCTGTTCTCTCCTATATAGATAGATGAATTTGGAACTCTAAATCCAACATGGTTCGTAGTAGCTCTTTGAAACTTGACAAAATAAAGGAGTTCTCAGTTTTGTCTCTATGGTTTGTTTCCTCTTTAAGTAGCCCTAGGCAAAGACTGTGGAAAAGCACTTTCATCGAGAGGGGTTGCCAAGCTTCTAAGAATTAACGAATTTCCGAAATACCAGCAATTATTTTTTTCACCCAATCGTGATGATACTTGGTGGTAATGATCAGTACACAAATCCCACTTGTCTCACCAAATTTTGTTCTTCTAGGTTGAAGCGTTCGTCTACAGTAGCAGTTTTTATATTTAGTTTTCCCTCTGTTCTCTCCTATATAGATAGATGAGTTTGGAACTCTAATCCAACATGATTCGTAGTAGCTCTTGGAAACTTGACAAAATAAAGGTGTTCTCAGTTTTGTCTCTATGGTTTGTTTCCTTTTCAAGTAGCCCTAGGCACAGACTGTGGAAAAGCACTTTCATCGAGAGGGGCTGCCAAGCTTCTAAGAAATATCGAGTTTCCGATATTCCAGCAAATATTTTTTCACCCAATCTTGATGATACTTGGTGGTAATGATCAGTACACAAATCCCATTTGGCTCACCAAATTTTGTTCTTCTAGGTTGAAGCGTTCGTCTACAGTAGCAGTTAATATTTAGGTTTCACTCTGTTCTCTCCTATATAGATAGATGAATTTGAAACTCTAAATCCAACATGGTTCGTAGTAGCTCTTTAAAACTTGACAAAATAAAGGAGTTCTCAGTTTTGTCTCTATGGTTTGTTTCCTCTTCAAGTAGCCCTAGGCACAGACTGTGGTAAAGCACTTTCATCGAGAGGGGTTGCCAAGCTTCTAAGAATTAACGAGTTTCCGAAATACCAGCAAATATTTTTTCACCCAATCTTGATGATACTTGGTGGTAATGATCACTACACAAATCCCACTTGGCTCACCAAATTTTGTTCTTCTAGGTTGAAGCGTTCGTCCACAGTATCAGTTTTTATATTTAGGTTTTCCTCTGTTATCTCCTATACAGATGGATGAATTTGGAACTCTAAATCCAACATGGTTCGTAGTAGATCTTTGAAAGTTGACAAAATAAAGGAGTTCTCAGTTTTTTCTCTATGGTTTGTTTCTTCTTCAAGTAGCCCTAGGCACAGACTGTGGAAAAGCACTTTCATCGTGAGGGTTTGCCAAGCTTCTAAGAATTAAGGAGTTTCCGAAATAAAAGCAAATATTTTTTTCACCCAATCTTGATTATACTTGGTGTAATGATCAGTACACAAATCCCACTTGGCTCAATAATTTTTGTTCTTCTAGGTTGAAGCGTTCGTCTACAGTAGCAGTTTTTATATTTAGGTTTCCCTCTGTTCTCTCCTATATAGATAGATGAATTTGTAACTCTAAATCCAACATGGTTTGTAGTAGCTCTTTGAAACTTGACAAAATAAAGGAGTTCTCAGTTTTGTCTCTGTGGTTTGTTTCCTCTTCAAGTAACGCTTGGCACAGATGTGGAAAAGCACTTTCATTGAGAGGGGTTGCAAAGCTTCTAAGAATTAACGAGTTTCCGAAATAAAAGCAAATATTTTTTTACCCAATCTTGATGATACTTGGTGGTAATGATCAGTACATAAATCCCACTTGGCTCACCAAATTTTGTTCTTCTAGGTTGAAGCGTTCGTGTACAGTAGCAGTTTTTATATTTAGGTTTCCATCTGTTCTCTCCTATACAGATAGAAGAATTTGGAACTCTAAATACAACATGGTTCATAGTAGCTCTTGGAAACTTGACAATATAAAGGTGTTCTCAGTTTTGTCTCTATGGTTTGTTTCCTTTTCAAGTAGCCCTAGGCACAGACTGTGGAAAAGCACTTTCATCGAGAGGGGCTGCCAAGCTTCTAAGAATTAAAGAGTTTCCGAAATACTAGCAAATATTTTTTCACCCAATCTTGATGATACTTGGTGGTAATGATCAGTACACAAATCCCATTTGGTTCACCAAATTTTGTTCTTCTAGGTTGAAGCGTTCGTCTACAGTAGCAGTTTTGATATTTAGGTTTCACTCTGATCTCTCATATAGATAGATGAATTTGGAACTCTAAATCCAACATGGTTTGTAGTAGCTCTTTGAAACTTGACAAAATAAAGGAGTTCTCAGTTTTGTCTCTATGGTTTGTTTAATCTTCATGTATCCCTAGGCACAGACTGTGGAAAAGCACTTTCATCTAGAGGGTTTGCCAAGCTTCTAAGAATTAACGAGTTTCCGAAATACCAGCAAATATTTTTTCACCCAATCTTGATGATACTTGGTGGTAATGATCAGTACAGAAATCCCACTTGGCTCAACAAATTTTGTTCTTCTAGGTTGAAGCGTTCGTCTACAGTAGCAGTTAATGTTTAGGTTTCACTCTGTTCTCTCCTATATAGATAGATGTATTTGGAACTCTAAATCCAACATGGTTCGTAGTAGCTCTTTAAAACCTGACAAAATAAAGGAGTTCTCAGTTTTGTCTCTATGGTTTGTTTCCTCTTCAAGTAGCCCTAGGCACAGACTGTGGAAAAGCACTTTCATCGAGAGGGGTTGCCAAGCTTCTAAGAATTAACGAGTTTCCGAAATACCAGCAAATATTTTTTCACCCAATCTTGATGATACTGGGTGGTAATGATCACTACACAAATCCGACTTGGCTCACCAAATTTTGTTATTCTAATTTGAAGCGTTCATCTACAGTAGCAGTTTTTATATTTAGTATTCCCTCTGTTCTCTCCTATATAGATAGATGAATTTGGAACTCTAAATCCAACATGGTTCGTTGTAGCACTTTGAAAATTGACAAAATAAAGGAGTTCTCAGTTTTGTCTCTGTGGTTTGTTTCCTCTTCAAGTAGCCCTAGGCACAGACTGTGGAAAAGCACTTTCATCGAGAGGGGTTCCCAAAATTCTAAGAATTAACGAGTTTCCGAAATACCAGCATATATTTTTTCACCCAATCTTGATGATACTTGGTGGTAATGATCAGTACACAAATCCCACTTGGCTCAACAAATTTTGTTCTTCTAGGTTGAAGCGTTCTTCTACAGTAGCAGTTTTTGTATTTAGGTTCCCCTTTGTTCTCTCCTATATAGATAGATGAATATGGAACTCTAAATCCAACATGGTTTGTAGTAGCTCTTTGAAACTTGACAAAATAAAGGAGTTCTCAATTTGTCTCTATGGTTTGTTTCCTTTTCAAGTAGCCCTAAGCACAGACTGTTGAAAAGCACTTTCATCGAGAGGGGTTGCCAAGCTTCTAAGAATTAACGAGATTCCATAATACCAGCAAATATTTTTTCACCCAATCTTGATAATACTTGGTGGTAATGATCAGTACACAAATCCCACTTGTCTCACCAAATTTTGTTCTTCTAGGTTGAAGCGTTCGTCTACAGTAGCAGTTTTTATATTTAGGTTTCCCTCTGTTCTCTCCTATATAGATAGATGAATTTGGAACTCTAAATCCAACATGATTCGTAGTAGCTCTTGGAAACATGACAAAATAAAGGTGTTCTCAGTTTTGTCTTTATGGTTTGTTTCCTCTTCAGTAGCCCTAGGCACAGACTGTGGAAAAGCACTTTCATCGAGAGGGGCTGCCAAGCTTCTAAGAATATCGAGTTTCTGATATTCCAGCAAATATTTTTTCACAAAATCTTGATGATACTTGGGGGTAATGATCAGTACACAAATCCCACTTGGCTCACCAAATTTTGTTCTTCTAGGTTGAAGCATGCGTCTACAGTAGCAGTTTTTATATTTAGGTTTCACTCTGTTCTCTCCTATATAGATAGATGAATTTGGAACTCTAAATCCAACATGGTTCGTAGTAGCTCTTTGAAACTTGACAAAATAAAGGAGTTCTCAGTTTTGTCTCTATGGTTTGTTTCCTCTTTAAGTAGCCCTAGGCAAAGACTGTGGAAAAGCACTTTCATCGAGAGGGGTTGCCAAGCTTCTAAGAATTAACGAATTTCCGAAATACCAGCAATTATTTTTTTCACCCAATCGTGATGATACTTGGTGGTAATGATCAGTACACAAATCCCACTTGTCTCACCAAATTTTGTTCTTCTAGGTTGAAGCGTTCGTCTACAGTAGCAGTTTTGATATTTAGGTTTCCCTCTGATCTCTCATATAGATAGATGAATTTGGAACTCTAAATCCAACGTGGTTTGTAGTAGCTCTTTGAAACTTGACAAAATAAAGGAGTTCTCAGTTTTGTCTCTATGGTTTGTTTCCTCTTCATGTATCCCTAGGCACAGACTGTGGAAAAGCACTTTCATCTAGAGGGTTTGCCAAGCTTCTAAGAATTAACGACTTTCCGAAATACCAGCAAATATTTTTTCACCCAATCTTGATGATACTTGGTGGTAATGATCAGTACAGAAATCTCACTTGGCTCAACAAATTTTGTTCTTCTAGGTTGAAGCGTTCGTCTACAGTAGCAGTTAATATTTAGGTTTCACTCTGTTCTCTCCTATATAGAAAGATGTATTTGGAACTCTAAATCCAACATGGTTCGTAGTAGCTCGTTAAAACTTGACAAAATAAAGGAGTTCTCAGTTTTGTCTTTATGGTTTGTTTCCTCTTCAGTAGCCCTAGGCACAGACTGTGGAAAAGCACTTTCATCGAGAGGGGTTGCCAAGCTTCTAAGAATTAACGAGTTTCCGAAATACCAGAAAATATTTTTTCACCCAATCTTGATGATACTTGGTGGTAATGATCACTACACAAATCCGACTTGGCTCACCAAATTTTGTTATTCTAAGTTGAAGCGTTATTCTACAGTAGCAGTTTTTATATTTAGTTTTCGCTCTGTTCTCTCCTATATAGATAGATGAATTTGGAACTCTAAATCCAACATGGTTCGTAGTAGCACTTTGAAAATTGACAAAATAAAGGAGTTCTCAGTTTTGTCTCTGTGGTTTGTTTCCTCTTCAAGTAGCCATAGGCACAGACTGTGGAAAAGCACTTTCATTGAGAGGGGTTCCCAAAATTCTAAGAATTAACGAGTTTCCGAAATACCAGCAAATATTTTTTCACCCAATCTTAATGATACTTGGTGGTAATGATCAGTACACAAATCCCACTTGACTCAACAAATTTTGTTCTTCTAGGTTGAAGCATTCGTCTACAGTAGCAGTTTTTGTATTTAGGTTCCCCTCTGTTCTCTCCTATATAGATAGATGAATTTGGAACTCTAAATCCAACATGGTTTGTAGTAGCTCTTTGAAACTTGACAAAATAAAGGAGTTCTCAGTTTTGTCTCTATGGTTTGTTTCCTCTTCAAGTAGCCCTAAGCACAGACTGTTGAAAAGCACTTTCATCGAGAGGGGTTGCCAAGCTTCTAAGAATTAACGAGTTTCCGAAATACCAGCAAATATTTTTTTAACCCAATCTTAATGATACTTGGTGGTAATGATCAGTACACAAATCCCCACTTGGCTCACCAAATTTTATTCTTCTAGGTTGAAGCGTTCATCTACAGTAGCAGTTTTTGTATTTAGGTTTCCATCTGTTCTCTCCTATATATATATAGATGAATTTGGAACTCTAAATCCAACATGATTCGTAGTAGCTCTTTGAAACTTGACAAAATAAAGGAGTTCTCAGTTTTGACTCTATGGTTTGTTTCCTCTTCAAGTAGCATTAGGCACAGGACTGGGAAAATCACTTTCATTGAGAAGGGTTGCCAATCTTGAAAGAATTAACGAGTTTCCATAATACCAGCAAATATTTTTTCACCCAATCTTGATAATACTTGGTGGTAATGATCAGTACACAAATCCCACTTGTCTCACCAAATTTTGTTCTTCTATGTTGAAGCGTTCGTCTACAGTAGCAGTTTTTATATTTAGGTTTCCCTCTGTTCTCTCCTATATAGATAGATTAATTTGGAACTCTAAATCCAACATGGTTCGTAGTAGCTCTTTGAAACTTGGCATTTAAAGGAGTTCTCAGTTTTGTCTCTATGGTTTGTTTCCTCTTTAAGTAGCCCTAGGCACAGACTGTGGAAAAGCACTTTCATCGAGAGGGGTTGCCAAGCTTCTAAGAATTAACGAATTTCCGAAATACCAGCAATTATTTTTTTCACCCAATCGTGATGATACTTGGTGGTAATGATCAATACACAAATCCCACTTGGCTCACCAAATTTTGTTCTTCTAGCTTTAAGCGTTCGTCTACAGTACCAGTTTTTATATTTAGTTTTCCCTCTGTTCTCTCTTATATAGATAGATGAATTTGTAACTCTAAATCCAACATGGTTTGTAGTAGCTCTTTGAAACTTGACAAAATAAAGGAGTTCTCAGTTTTGTTCTATGGTTTGTTTCCTCTTCAAGTAGCCCTAAGCACAGTCTGTGGAAAGCACTTTCATTGAGAGGGTTGCGAAGCTTCTAAGAATTAACGAGTTTCGGAAATACCAGCAAATATTTTTTCACCCAATCTTGATGATACTTGGTGGTAATGATCAGTACACAAATCCCACTTATCTCACCAAATTTTGTTCTTCTAGTTTGAAGCGTTCGTCTACAGTAGCAGTTTTTATATTTAGTTTTCCCTCTGTTCTCTCCTATATAGATAGATGAATTTGGAACTCTAAATCCAACATGGTTCGTAGTAGCTCTTTGAAACTTGACAAAATAAAGGAGTTCTCAGTTTTGTCTCTATGGTTTGTTTCCTCTTTAAGTAGCCCTAGGCCACAGACTGTGGAAAAGCACTTTCATCGAGAGGGGGTTGCCAAGCTTCTAAGAATTAACGAATTTCTGAAATACCAGCAATTATTTTTTTCACCAAATCGTGATGATATTGGTCGTAATGATCAATACACAAATCCCGATTGGCTCACACAAATTTTGTTCTTCTAGGTTTAAGCGTTCGTCTACAGTACCAGTTTTTATATTTAGTTTTCCCTCTGTTCTCTCTTATATAGATAGATGAATTTGTAACTCTATATCCAACATGGTTTGTAGTAGCTCTTTGAAACTTGACAAAATAAAGGAGTTCTCAGTTTTGTCTCTGTGGTTTGTTTCCTCTTAAAGTAGCCCTAGGCAGAGACTGTGGAAAAGCATTTTCAGTGAGAGGGGTTGCCAAGCTTCTAAGAATTAACGAGTTTTCGAAATACCAGCAAATATTTTTTCACCCAATCTTGATGATACTTGGTGGTCAGGATCAGTACACAAATCCCAATGGGGCTCACCAAAATTTTGTTCTTCTACGTTGAAGCGTTCGTCTACAGTAGCAGTTTTTATATTGAGGTTTTTCTCTGCTCTCTCCTATAAAGATAGATGAATTTGGAACTCTAAATCCACATGGTTCGTAGTAGCTCTTTGAAACTTGACAAAATAAAGGAGTTCTCAGTTTTGTCTCTATGGTTTGTTTCCTCTTTAGGTAGCCCTAGGCACAGACGGTGGAAAAGCCCTTTCATCGAGAGGGGTTGCCAAGCTTCTAAGAATTAACGAATTTCCGAAATACCAGCAATTATTTTTTTCACCCAATCGTGATGATACTTGGTGGTAATGATCAATACACAAATCCCACTTGGCTCACCAAATTTTGTTCTTCTAGGTTTAAGCGTTCGTCTACAGTACCAGTTTTTATATTTAGTTTTCCCTCTGTTCTCTCTTATATAGATAGATGAATTTGTAACTCTAAAACCAACATGGTTTGTAGTAGCTCTTTGAAACTTGACAAAATAAAGGAGTTCTCAGTTTTGTCTCTGTGGTTTGTTTCCTCTTAAAGTAGCCCTAGGCAGAGACAGTGGAAAAGCACTTTCAGTGAGAGGGGTTGCCAAGCTTCTAAGAATTAACGAGTTTCCGAAATAACAGCAAATATTTTTTCACCCAATCTTGATGATACCTGGTGGTAAGGATCAGTACACAAATCCCACTGGGCTCACCAAAGTTTGTTCTTCTACGTTGAAGCGTTCGTCTACAGTAGCAGTTTTTATATTGAGGTTTTTCTCTGCTCTCTCCTATATAGATAGATGAATTTGGAACTCTAAATCCAACATGGTTTGCAGTAGCTCTATGAAACTGGACAAAATAAAGGAGTTCTCAGTTTTGTTTTATGGTTGGTTTCCTCTTCAAGTAGCCCTAAGCACAGTCTGTGGAAAGCACTTTCATTGAGAGGGGTTGCGAAGCTTCTAAGAATTAACGAGTTTCCGAAATACCAGCAAATATTTTTTCACCCAATCTTGATGATACTTGGTGGTAATGATCAGTACACAAATCCCACTTGGCTCACCAAATTTTGTTCTTCTAGTTTGAAGCGTTCGTCTACAGTAGCAGTTTTTATATTTAGTTTTCCCTCTGTTCTCTCCTATATAGATAGATGAATTTGGAACTCTAAATCCAACATGGTTTGTAGTAGGTCTTTGAAACTTGACAAAATAAAGGAGTTCTCAGTTTTGTCTCTATGATGTGTTTCCTCTTTAAGTAGCCCTAAGAAAAGACTGTGGAAAAGCACTTTCATTGAGAGGGGTTGCCAAGCTTCTAAGAATTAACGAGTTTCCGAAATACCAGCACATATTTTTTCACCCAATCTTGATGATACTTGGTGGAAATGATCAGTATACAATTCCCATTTGGCTCACCAAATTTTTTTCTTCTAGGATGAATCGTTCGTCTACAGAAGCAGTTTTTATATTTAGGTATCTCTCTGTTCTCTCCTATATAGATAGATGAATTTGGAACTCTAAATCCAACATGGTTTGTAGTAGCTCTTTGAAACTTGAAAAAATAAAGGAGTTCGCAGTTTTGTCTCTGTGGTTTGTTTCCTCTTCAAGTAGCCCTAGGCAGAGACTGTGGAAAAGCAATTTCATTGAGAGTGGTTGCCAAGCTTCTAAGAATTAACGATTTTCCAAAATACCAGCAAATATTTTTTCACCCAATCTTGATAATACTTGGTGGTAATGATCAGTACACAAATCCCACTTGGCTCACAAAATTTTGTTCTTCTTGTTTGAAGCGTTCGTTTACAGTATCAGTTTTTATATTTAGGTTTCCCTCTGTTCTCTCCTATATAGATTGATGAATTTGGAACTCTAAATCCAACATGGTTCGTAGTAGCTCTTTGAAACTTGACAAAAAAAAGGAGTTCTCAGATTTTTCTCTATGGTTTGTTTCCTCTTCCAGTAGCCCTAAGCAAAAACTGTTGAAAAGAACTTTTATTGAAAGGGGTTGCCAAGCTTACAACTTATTACGATTTTCCGAAATACCAGCAAATATTTTTTCACCCAATCTTGATGATACTTGTTGGTAATGATCAGTACACAAATCCCACGTGGCTCACGAAATTATGTTCTTCTAGGTTGAAGCGTTCGTCTAAGTAGCAGTTTTTATATTTAGCTTTCCCTCTGTTCTCTCCTATATAGATAGATTAATTTGGAACTCTAAATCCAACATGGTTTGTAGTAGCTCTTTTAAACTTGACAAAATAAAGGAATTCTCAGGTTTGTCTCTATGGTTTGTTTCCTCTTCAAGTAGCCCTAGGCACAGACTGTGGAAAAGCACTTTCATTCAGAGGGGTTGCCAACCTTCTAAGAATTAACGAGTTTCCGAAATACCAGCAAATATTTTTTCACCAAATCTTGATGATACTTGGTGGTAATAATCAGTACACAAATCCCACATGGCTCACAAATTTTGTTCTTCTAGGTTGAAGCGTTCGTCTACAGTAGCAGTTTTTATATTTAAGTTTCCCTCTGCTCTCTCCTATATAGATAGATGAATTTTTAACTCTAAATCCAACATGGTTTGTTGTAGCTCCTTGAAACTTGACAAAATAAAGGAGTTCTCAGTTTTCTCTGTATAGTTTGTTTCCTCTTCAGGAGCCCTAAGCACAGACTGTGGAAAAGCATTTTCATTGAGAGGGGTTGCCAAGCTTCTAAGAATTAACGAGTTTCCGAAATACCAGCAAATATTTTTTCAGCCAATCTTGATGATACTTCGTGGTAATGATCAGTACACAAATCCCACTTGGCTCACCAAATTTTGTTCTTCTAGGTTGAAGCGTTCGTCTACAGTAGCAGTTTTTATATTTACGTTTTTCTCTATTGCTCCTATATAGATAGATGAATTTGGAACTCTAAATATAACGTGGTTTGTAGTAGCTCTTTGAAACTTGACAAGATAAAGGAGTTCTCAGTTTTGACTCTATGGATTGTTTCCTCTTTAAGTAGCCCTACGCACATACGGTAGAAAAGCACTTTCATTGAGAGGGGTTGCCAACCTTCTAAGAATTAACGAGTTTCCGAAATACCAGCAAATATTTTTTCACCAAATCATGATGATACTTGGTAGTAATAATCAGTACACAAATCCCACATGGCTCACAAATTTTGTTCTTCTAGGTTGAAGCGTTCGTCTACAGTAGCAGGTTTTATATTTAGGTTTCCCTCTGTTCTCTCCAATATAGATAGATGAATTTGGAACTCTAAATCCAACACGGTTCGTAGTAGCTCTTGGAAACTTTACAATATAAAGGAGTTCTCAGTTTTGTCTCTATAGCTTGTTTCCTATTCAAGTAGCCCTAGGCACAGACTGTGGAAAAGCACTTTCATTGAGAGGGGTTGCCACTCTTCTAAGAATTAACGAGTTTCCGAAATACCAGCAAATATTTTTTCACCCAATCTTGATGATACTTGGTGGTAATGATCAGCACACAAATCCCACTTGGCTCACCAAATTTTGTTCTTCTAGGTTGAAGCGTTCGTCTACAATATCAGTTTTTATATTTAGGTTTCCCTCTGTTCTCTCCTATATAGATTGATGAATTTGGAACTCTAAATCCATCATGGTTCGTAGTAGCTCGTTGAAACTTGAGAAAATAAAGGAGTTCTCCGTTTTGTCTCTATGGTTTGTTTCCTCTTCAATTAGACCTTGGCACAGACTGTGGAAAACCCTTTCATTGAGAGGGGTTGCCAAGCTTCTAAGAATTAACGAGTTTCCGAAATACCAGCAAATATTTTTTCACCCAATCTTGATGATACTTGGTGGTAATGATCAGTACACAAATCCCACTTGGCTCACGAAATTTTGTTCTTCTAGGTTGAAGCGTTCGTGTACAGTAGCAGTTTTTATATTTAGGTTTCCTTCTGTTCTCTCCTATATAGATAGATGAATTTGGAACTCTAAATCCAACATGGTTAGTAGTAGCTCTTTGAAACTTGACAAAATAAAGGAGTTCTCAATTTTGTCTCTATGGTTTGTTTCCTCTTCAAGTAGCCCTAGGCACATACTGTAGAAAAGCACTTTCATTGAGAGGGGTTGCCAAGCTTCTAAAAATTAACGAGTTTCCGAAATACCAGCCAATACTTTTTCACCCAATCTTGATGATACTTGGTGGTAATGATCAGCACACAAATCCTACTTGGCTCACCAAATTTTGTTATTTTAGGTTGAAGCGTTCGTCTACAGTAGCAGTTTTTATATTTAGGTTTCCCTCTGCTCTCTCCTCTATAGATAGATGAATTTGGAACTCTAAATCCAACATGGTTTGTAGTAGCTCTTTGAAACTTGACAAAATAAAGTAGTTCTCCGTTTTTTATCTATGGTTTGTTTCCTCATCAAGTAGCCCTAGGCACAGACTGTGGAAAAGCACTTTCATTGAGAGGGGTTGCCAGGCTTCTAAGAATTAACGAGTTTCCGAAATACCAGCAAATATTTTTTCAACCAATCTTGATGATACTTGGTAGTAATGATCAGTTCACAAATCCCACTTGGCTCACCAAATTTTGTTCTTCTAGGTTGAATCGTTCGTCTACAGTAGTAGTTTTTATATTTAGGTTTCCCTCTGCTCTCTCCTATATAGATAGATGAATTTGGAACTCTAAATCCAACATGGTTCATAGTAGCTCTTGGAAACTTGACAATATAAAGGAGTTCTCAGTTTTGTCTCTATAGTTTGTTTCCTTTTCAAGTAGCCCTAGGCACAGACTGTGTAAAAGCACTTTCATCGACAGGGGCTGCCAGGCTTCTAAAAATTAACGAGTTTCCGATATTCCAGCAAATATTTTTTCACCCAATCATGATGATACTTGGTGGTAATGATCAGTACACAAATCCCACTTGGCTCAGCAAATTTTGTTCTTCTAGGTTGAAGCGTTCGTCTACAGTAGCAGTTTTTATATTTAGGTTTCCCTCTATCGCTCCTATATAGATAGATCAATTTGGAACTCTAAATCCAACATGATTTGTAGTAGCTCTTTGAAACTTGACAAGATAAAGGAGTTCTCAGTTTTGACACTATGGTTTGTTTCCTCTTTAAGTAGCCCTAGGCACATATGGTAGAAAAGCACTTTCATTGAGAGGGGTTGCCAAGCTTCTAAGAATTAACGAGTTTCCGAAATACCAGCAAATATTTTTTCACACTATCTTGATGATACTTGGTGGTAATGATCAGTACACAAATCCCACTTGGCTCACGAAATTTTGTTCTTCTAGGTTGAAGCGTTCGTGTACAGTAGCAGTTTTTATATTTAGGTTTCCTTCTGTTCTCTCCTATATAGATAGATGAATTTGGAACTCTAAATCCAACATGGTTAGTAGTAGCTCTTTGAAACTTGACAAAATAAAGGAGTTCTCAGTTTTGTCTCTATGGTTTGTTTCCTCTTCAAGTAGCCCTAGGCACATACTGTAGAAAAGCACTTTCATTGAGAGGGGTTGCCAAGCTTCTATAAATTAACGAGTTTCCGAAATACCAGCCAATACTTTTTCACCCAATCTTGATGATACTTGTTGGTAATGATCAGCACACAAATCCTACTTGGCTCACCAAATTTTGTTATTCTAGGTTGAAGCGTTCGTCTACAGTAGCAGTTTTTATATTTAGGTTTCCCTCTGCTCCCTCCTATATAGATAGATGAATTTGGAACTCTAAATCCAACATGGTTTGTAGTAGCTCTTTGAAACTTGACAAAATAAAGTAGTTCTCCGTTTTTTCTCTATGGTTTGTTTCCTCATCAAGTAGCCCTAGGCACAGACTGTGGAAAAGCACTTTCATTGAGAGGGGTTGCCAGGCTTCTAAGAATTAACGAGTTTCCGAAATACCAGCAAATATTTTTTCAACCAATCTTGATGATACTTGGTAGTAATGATCAGTTCA
>NW_027511970.1:0-19179 GCF_048772815.1 Callospermophilus lateralis | reverse complement strand
ACGGTGTTTTGATTTAGAGTTTCCAACACATCTATCTATATAGCAGAAAACAGAGTGAAACCTAAAAATTCAAAGTGTTACTGGAACGAATGCTTCAACCTAGAAGAATAAAAATTGGGTAGCCAAGTGGGATTAGTGAACTGATCATTACCACCAAGTATCATCAAGATTTGGTGAAAAAATGTTTGCTGAGATTTCAGCAAACTAGTAGTTTTTTGGAAGCTTGGCAACCCCTTTCAAACGAAAGTGTTTTTCGCCAGTCTCTGCATGGGGTACTTCAAGAGGAAACAAACCATAGAGATAGAACTTAGGACTACCTCATTTTGTCAAGTTTCACGGAGCTAGCACAAACCGTGTTTGATTTAGAGTTTCAAACACATCTATCTATATAGCAGAAAACAGAGTGAAACCTAAAAATTCAAAGTGTTACTAGAAACGAACGCTTGAACCTAGAAGAGTGAAAGTTGGGCAGCCAAGTGGGATTCGTGAACTGATCATTACCACCAAGTATCATCAAGATTTGGTGAAAAAATGTTTGCTGAGATTTCAGCAATATAGTAGTGTTTTGGAAACTTGGCTACCCCTTTCAAACGAAAGTGTTTTTCGCCAGTCTCTGCATGGGGTACTTCAAGAGGAAACAAACCATAGAGATAGAACTTAGAACTACTTCATTTGGTCAAGTTTCACGGAGCTAGCACAAACCGTGTTTGATTTAGAGTTTCAAACACATCTATCTATATAGCAGAAAACAGTTTGAAACCTAAAAATTCAAAGTGTTACTGGAAACGAATGCTTGAACCTAGAAGAGTGAAAGTTGGGCAGCCAAGTGGGATTAGTGAACTGATCATTACCACCAAGTATCATCAAGATTTGGTGAAAAAATGTTTGCTGAGATTTCAGCAAACTAGTAGTTTTTTGGAAGCTTTTCAACCCCTTTCAAACGAAAGTGTTTTTCGCCAGTCTCTGCATGGGGTACTTCAAGAGGAAACAAACCATCGAGATAGAACTTAGAACTACTTCATTTGGTCAAGTTTTAAGGAGCTAGCACAAACCGTGTTTGATTTAGAGTTTCAAACACATCTATCTATATAGAAGAAAACAGAGTGAAACCTAAAAATTCAAAGTGTTACTGGAAACGATCGCTTGAACCTAGAAGAGTGAAAGTTGGGCAGCCATGTGAGATTAGTGAACTGATCATTACCACCAAGTATCATCAAGATTTGGTGAAAAAAGGTTTGCTGAGATTTCAGCAAACTAGTAGTTTTTTGGAAGCTTGGCAACCCCTTTCAAACGAAAGTGTTTTTCGCCAGTCTCTGCATGGGGTACTTCAAGAGGAAACAAACCATAGAGATAGAACTTAGAACTACTTCATTTGGTCAAGTTTCAAGAAGATAGCACAAACCGTGTTTGATTTAGAGTTTCAAACACATCTATCTATATAGCAGGAAAACAGAGTGAAACCTAAAAATTCAAAGTGTTACTGGAAACGAACGCATGAACCTAGAAGAGTGAATGTTGGGCAGCCAAGTGAGATTAGTGAACTGATCATTACCACCAAGGATCATCAAGATTAGGTGAAAAAATATTTGCTGAGATTTCAGCAAACTAGATGTTTTTTGGAAGCTTGGCAACCCCTTTCAAACGAAAGTGTTTTTCGCGAGTCTCTGCATGGGGTACTTCAAGAGGAAACAAACCATAGAGATAGAACTTAGAACTACTTCATTTGTTCAAGTTTCAAGGAGCTAGCACAAACCGTGTTTGATTTAGAGTTTCAAACACATCTATGTATATAGCAGAAAACAGAGTGAAACCTAAAAATTCAAAGTGTTACTGGAAACGAACGCTTGAACTTAGAAGAGTGAAAGTTGGGCAGCCAAGTGGGATTAGTGATCTGATCATTACCACCAAGTATCATCAAGATTTGGTGAAAAAAGTTTTGCTGAGATTTCAGCAAACTAGTAGTTTTTTGGAAGCTTGGCAACCCCTTTCAAACGAAAGTGTTTTTCGCCAGTCTCTGCATGGGGTACTTCAAGAGGAAACAAACCATCGAGATAGAACTTAGAACTACTTCATTTGGTCAAGTTTCAAGGAGCTAGCACAAACCGTGTTTGATTTAGAGTTTCAAACACATCTATCTATATAGCAGAAAACAGAGTGAAACCTAAAAATTCAAAGTGTTACTGGAAATGAACGCTTGAACCTAGAAGAGTGAAAGTTGGGCAGCCAAGTGGGATTCGTGAACTGATCATTACCACCAAGTATCATCAAGATTTGGTGAAAAAATGTTTGCTGAGATTTCAGCAAACTAGTAGTGTTTTGGAAGCTTGGCTACCCCTTTCAAACGAAAGTGTTTTTCGCCAGTCTCTGCATGGGGTACTTCAAGAGGAAACAAACCATAGAGATAGAACTTAGAACTACTTCATTTGGTCAAGTTTCACGGAGCTAGCACAAACCGTGTTTGATTTAGAGTTTCAAACACATCTATCTATATAGCACAAAACAGAGTGAAACCTAAAATTTCAAAGTGTTACTGGAAACGAACGCTTGAACCTAGAAGAGTGAAAGTTGGGCAGCCAAGTGGGATTAGTGAACTGATCATTACCACCAAGTATCATCAAGATTTGGTGAAAAAATGTTTGCTGAGATTTCAGCAAACTAGTAGTTTTTCGGAAGCTTTTCAACCCCTTTCAAACGAAAGTGTTTTTCGCCAGTCTCTGCATGGGGTACTTCAAGAGGAAACAAACCATCGAGATAGAACTTAGAACTACTTCATTTGGTCAAGTTTCAAGGAACTAGCACAAACCGTGTTTGATTTAGAGTTTCAAACACATCTATCTATATAGAAGAAAACAGAGTGAAACCTAAAAATTCAAAGTGTTACTGGAAACGAATGCTTCAACCTAGAAGAATAAAAATTGGGTAGCCAAGTGGGATTAGTGAACTGATCATTACCACCAAGTATCATTAAGATTTGGTGAAAAAAGTTTTGCTGAGATTTCAGCAAACTAGTAATTTTTTCTAAGATTGGCCACCCCTTTCAAACGAAAGTGTTTTTCGCCAGTCTCTGCATGGTGTACTTCAAGAGGAAACAAACCATAGAGTTGGAACATAGAACTACTTCATTTGGTAAAGTTTCAAGGAGCTAGCACAAACCGTGTTTGATTTAGAGTTTCAAACACAGCTATCTATGTATGAGAAAACAGAGTTAAACCTAAAAATTCAAACTGTCACTGGAAACGAATGCTTCAAACTAGAAGAATAAAAATAGGGCAGCCAAGTGGGAATAGTGAACTGATCCTTACCACCAAGTATCATCAATATTTGGTGAAAAAAGGTTTGCTGAGATTTCAGCAAACTAGTAGTTTCTTGGAAGCTTGGCAACCCCTTTCAAACGAAAGTGTTTTTCGCCAGTCTCTGCATGGGGTACTTCAAGAGGAAACAAACCATAGAGATAGAACTTAGAACTATCATTTGGTCAAGTTTCAAGGAGCTAGCAGAAACCGTGTTTGATTTAGAGTTTCAAACACATCTATCTATATAGCAGAAAACAGAGTGAAACCTAAAAATTCAAAGTGTTACTGGAAACGAATGCTTCAACCTAGAAGAATAAAAATTGGGTAGCCAAGTGGGATTAGTGAACTGATCATTACCACCAAGTATCATTAAGATTTGGTGAAAAAAGTTTTGGTGAGATTTCAGCAAACTAGTAGTTTTTTGGAAGCTTGGCAACCCTTTCAAACGAAAGTGTTTTTCGCCAGTCTCTGCATGGGGTAATTCAAGAAGAAACAAACCATAGAGATAGAACTTAGAACTACTTCATTTGGTCAAGTTTCAAGGAGCTAGCACAAACCGTGTTTGATTTAGAATTCCAAACACAGCTATCTATGTAGGAGAAAACAGAGTGAAACCCAAAAATTCAAACTGTTACCGGAAACGAATGCTCCTACCTAGAAGAAGAAAAATTGGGCAGCCAAGTGGGATTAGTGAACTGATCATTACCACCAAGTATCATCAAGATTTGGTGAAAAAATGTTTGCTGAGATTTCAGCAAACTAGTAGTTTTTTGGAAGCTTGGCAACCCCTTTCAAACGAAAGTGTTTTTCGCCAGTCTCTGCATGGGGTACTTCAAGAGGAAACAAACCATAGAGATAGAACTTAGAACTACTTCATTTGGTCAAGATTCAAGGAGCTAGCACAAACCGTGTTTGATTTAGAATTCCAAACACATCTATCTATATAGCAGAAAACAGAGTGAAACCTAAAAATTCAAAGTGTTACTGGAAACGAACGCTTGAACCTAGAAGAGTGAAAGTTGGGCAGCCAAGTGAAATTAGTGAACTGATCTTTACCACCAAGTATCATCAAGATTTGGTGAAAAAATATTTGCTGAGATTTCAGCAACTAGTGGTTTTTTGGAAGCTTGGCAACCCCTTTCAAGCGAAAGTGTTTTTCGCTAGTCTCTGCATGGGGTACTTCAAGAGGAAACAAACCATAGAGATAAAACTTAGAACTACTTCATTTTGTCAAGTTTCATGGAGCTAGCACAAACCGTGTTTGATTTAGAGTTTCAAACACATCTATCTATATAGCAGAAAACAGAGTGAAACCTAAAAATTCAAAGTGTTACTGGAAACGATCGCTTGAACCTAGAAGAGTGAAAGTTGTGCAGCCAAGTGAGATTAGTGAACTGATCATTACCACCAAGTATCATCAAGATTTGGTGAAAAAAGGTTTGCTGAGATTTCAGCAAACTAGTAGTGTTTTGGAAGCTTGGCTACCCCTTTCAAACGAAAGTGTTTTTCGCCAGTCTCTGCATGGGGTACTTCAAGAGGAAACAAACCATAGAGATAGAACTTAGAACTACTTCATTTGGTCAAGTTTCACGGAGCTAGCACAAACCGTGTTTGATTTAGAGTTTCAAACACATCTATCTATATAGCAGAAAACAGAGTGAAACCTAAAAATTCAAAGTGTTACTGGAAACGAACGCTTGAACCTAGAAGAGTGAAAGTTGGGCAGCCAAGTGGGATTAGTGAACTGATCATTACCACCAAGTATCATCAAGATTTGGTGAAAAAATGTTTGCTGAGATTTCAGCAAACTAGTAGTTTTTTGGAAGCTTTTCAATCCCTTTCAAACGAAAGTGTTTTTCGCCAGTCTCTGCATGGGGTACTTCAAGAGGAAACAAACCATCGAGATACAACTTAGAACTACTTCATTTGGTCAAGTTTCAAGGAGCTAGCACAAACCGTGTTTGATTTAGAGTTTCAAACACATCTATCTATATAGAAGAAAACAGAGTGAAACCTAAAAATTCAAAGTGTTACTGGAAACGAATGCTTCAACCTAGAAGAATAAAAATTGGGCAGCCAAGTGGGATTAGTGAACTGATCATTACCACCAAGTATCATTAAGATTTGGTGAAAAAAGTATTGCTGAGATTTCAGCAAACTAGTAGTTTTTTGGAAGATTGGCCACCCCTTTCAAACGAAAGTGTTTTTCGCCAGTCTCTGCATCGTGTACTTCAAGAGGAAACAAACCATAGAGATTGAACATAGAACTACTTCATTTGGTAAAGTTTCAAAGAGCTATCACAAACCGTGTTTGATTTAGAGTTTCAAACACAGCTATCTATGTATGAGAAAACAGAGTTAAACCTAAAAATTCAAACTGTTACTGGAAACGAATGCTTCAACCTAGAAGAATAAAAATAGGGCAGCCAAGTGGGATTAGTGAACTGATCATTACCACCAAGTATCATCAAGATTTGGTGAAAAAAGTTTTGCTGAGATTTCAGCAAACTAGTAGTTTCTTGGAAGCTTGGCAAACCCTTTCAAACGAAAGTGTTTTTCGCCAGTCTCTGCATGGGGTACTTCAAGAGGAAACAAACCATAGAGATAGAACTTAGAACTATCATTTGGTCAAGTTTCAAGGAGCTAGCAGAAACCGTGTTTGATTTAGAGTTTCAAACACATCTATCTATATAGCAGAAAACAGAGTGAAACCTAAAAATTCAAAGTGTTACTGGAAACGAATGCTTCAACCTAGAAGAATAAAAATTGGGTAGCCAAGTGGGATTAGTGAACTGATCATTACCACCAAGTATCATTAAGATTTGGTGAAAAAAGTTTTGGTGAGATTTCAGCAAACTAGTAGTTTTTTGGAAGATTGGCCACCCCTTTCAAACGAAAGTGTTTTTCGCCAGTCTCTGCATGGTGTACTTCAAGAGGAAACAAACCATAGAGATAGAAATTAGAACTACTTCATTTGTTCAAGTTTCAAGGAGCTAGCACAAACCGTGTTTGATTTAGAGTTTCAAACACATCTATCTATATAGCAGAAAACAGAGTGAAACCTAAAAATTCAAAGTGTTACTGGAAATGAACGCTTGAACCTAGAACAGTGAAAGTTGGGCAGCCAAGTGGGATTGGTGAACTGATCATTACCACCAAGTATCATCAAGATTAGGTGAAAAAATATTTGCTGAGATTTCAGCAAACTAGTAGTTTTTTGGAAGCTTGGCAACCCCTTTGAATCGAAAGAGTTTTTCGCCAGTCTCTGCATTGGGTACTTCAAGAAGAAACAAACCATAGAGATAGAACTTAGAACTACTTCATTTGGTCAAGTTTCAAGGAGCTAGCACAAACCGTGTTTGATTTAGAATTCCAAACACAGCTATCTATGTAGGAGAAAACAGAGTGAAACCTAAAAATTCAAACTGTTACTGGAAACGAATGCTCCTACCTAGAAGAATAAAAATTGGGCAGCCAAGTGGGATTAGTGAACTGATCATTACCACCAAGTATCATCAAGATTTGGTGAAAAAATGTTTGCTGGGATTTCAGCAAACTAGTAGTTTTTTGGAAGCTTGGCAACCCCTTTCAAACGAAAGTGTTTTTCGCCAGTCTCTGCATGGGGTACTTCAAGAGGAAACAAACCATAGAGATAGAACTTAGAACTACTTCATTTGGTAAAGATTCAAGGAGCTAGCACAAACCGTGTTTGATTTAGAATTCCAAACACATCTATCTATATAGCAGAAAACAGAGTGAAACCTAAAAATTCAAAGTGTTACTGGAAACGAACGCTTGAACCTAGAAGAGTGAAAGTTGGGCAGCCAAGTGAAATTAGTGAACTGATCTTTACCACCAAGTATCATCAAGATTTGGTGAAAAAATATTTGCTGAGATTTCAGCAACTAGTGGTTTTTTGGAAGCTTGGCAACCCCTTTCAAACGAAAGTGTTTTTCGCTAGTCTCTGCATGGGGTACTTCAAGAGGAAACAAACCATAGAGATAGAACTTAGAACTACTTCATTTTGTCAAGTTTCATGGAGCTAGCACAAACCGTGTTTGATTTAGAGTTTCAAACACATCTATCTATATAGCAGAAAACAGAGTGAAACCTAAAAATTCAAAGTGTTACTGGAAACGATCGCTTGAACCTAGAAGAGTGAAAGTTGGGCAGCCATGTGAGATTAGTGAACTTATCATTACCACCAAGTATCATCAAGATTTGGTGAAAAAAGGTTTGCTGAGATTTCAGCAAACTAGTAGTTTTTTGGAAGCTTGGCAACCCCTTTCAAATGAAAGTGTTTTTCGCGAGTCTCTGCATGGGGTACTTCAAGAGGAAACAAACCATAGAGATAGAACTTAGAACTACTTCATTTGGTCAAGTTTCAAGGAGCTAGCACAAACCGTGTTTGATTTAGAGTTTCAAACACATCTATCTATATAGCAGAAAACAGAGTGAAACCTAAAAATTCAAAGTGTTACTGGAAAGGAACGCTTGAACCTAGAACAGTGAAAGTTGGGCAGCCAAGTGGGATTAGTGAACTGATCATTACCACCAAGTATCATCAAGATTAGGTGAAAAAAGGTTTGCTGAGATTTCAGCAAACTTGTAGTTTTTTGGAAGCTTGGCAACCCCTTTCAAACGAAAGTGTTTTTCGCCAGTCTCTGCATGGGGTACTTCAAGAAGAAAAAAACCATAGAGATAGAACTTAGAACTACTTCATTTGGTCAAGTTTCAAGGAGCTAGCACAAACCGTGTTTGATTTAGAATTCCAAACACAGCTATCTATGTAGGAGAAAACAGAGTGAAACCTAAAAATTCAAACTGTTACTGGAAACGAATGCTCCTACTTAGAAGAATAAAAATTGGGCAGCCAAGTGGGATTAGTGAACTGATCATTACCACCAAGTATCATCAAGATTTGGTGAAAAAATGTTTGCTGAGATTTCAGCAAACTAGTAGTTTTTTGGAAGCTTGGCAACCCCTTTCAAACGAAAGTGTTTTTCGCCAGTCTCTGCATGGGGTACTTCAAGAGGAAACAAACCATAGAGATAGAACTTAGAACTACTTCATTTGGTCAAGATTCAAGGAGCTAGCACAAACCGTGTTTGATTTAGAATTCCAAACACATCTATCTATATAGCAGAAAACAGAGTGAAACCTAAAAATTCAAAGTGTTACTGGAAACGAACGCTTGAATCTAGAAGAGTGAAAGTTGGGCAGCCAAGTGAAATTAGTGAACTGATCTTTACCACCAAGTATCATCAAGATTTGGTGAAAAAATGTTTGCTGAGATTTCAGCAACTACTGGTTTTTTAAAAGCTTGGCAAACCCTTTCAAACGAAAGTGTTTTTTGCCAGTCTCTGCATGGGGTACTTCAAGAGGAAACAAACCATAGAGATAGAACTTAGAACTACATCATTTGGTCAAGTTTCATGGAGCTAGCACAAACCGTGTTTGATTTAGAGTTTCAAACACATCTACCTATATAGCAGAAAACAGAGTGAAACCTAAAAATTCAAAGTGTTACTGGAAACGATCGCTTGAACCTAGAAGAGTGAAAGTTGGGCTGCCAATTGGGATTAGTGAACTGATCATGACCACCAAGTATCATCAAGTTTTGGTGAAAAAAGGTTTGCTGAGATTTCAGCAAACTAGTAGTTTTTTGGAAGCTTGGCAACCCCTTTCAAACGAAAGTGTTTTTCGCCAGTCTCTGCATGGGGTACTTCAAGAGGAAACAAACCATAGAGATAGAACTTAGAACTACTTCATTTGGTCAAGTTTCAAGGAGCTAGCACAAACCATGTTTGATTTAGAATTCCAAACACAGCTATCTATGTAGGAGAAAACAGAGTGAAACCTAAAAATTCAAACTGTTACTGGAAACGAAAGCTTCAACCTAGAAGAATAAAAATTGGGCAGCCAAGTGGGCTTAGTGAACTGATCATTACCACCAAGTATCATCAAGATTTGGTGAAAAAATGTTTGCTGAGATTTCAGAAAACTAGTAGTTTTTTGGAAGCTTGGCAACCCCTTTCAAACGAAAGTGTTTTTCGCGAGTCTCTGCATGGGGTACTTCAAGAGGAAACAAACCATAGAGATAGAACTTAGAACTACTTCATTTGGTCAAGTTTCAAGGAGCTAGCACAAACCGTGTTTGATTTAGAGTTTCAAACACAACTATCTATATAGCAGAAAACAGAGTGAAACCTAAAAATTCAAAGTGTTACTGGAAACGAACGCTTGAACTTAGAAGAGTGAAAGTTGGGCAGCCAAGTGGGATTAGTGATCTGATCATTACCACCAAGTATCATCAAGATTTGGTGAAAAAAGTTTTGCTGAGATTTCAGCAAACTAGTAGTTTCTTGGAAGCTTGGCAACCCCTTTCAAACGAAAGTGTTTTTCGCCAGTCTCTGCATGGGGTACTTCAAGAGGAAACAAACCATAGAGATAGAACTTAGAACTATCATTTGGTCAAGTTTCAAGGAGCTAGCAGAAACCGTGTTTGATTTAGAGTTTCAAACACATCTATCTATATAGCAGAAAACAGAGTGAAACCTAAAAATTCAAAGTGTTACTGGAAACGAATGCTTCAACCTAGAAGAATAAAAATTGGGTAGCCAAGTGGGATTAGTGAACTGATCATTACCACAAAGTATCATTAAGATTTGGTGAAAAAAGATTTGGTGAGATTTCAGAAAACTAGTAGTTTTTTGGAAGCTTGGCAACCCCTTTCAAATGAAAGTGTTTTTCGTGAGTCTCTGCATGGGGTACTTCAAGAGGAAACAAACCATAGAGATAGAACTTAGAACTACTTCCTTTGGTCAAGTTTCAAGGAGCTAGCACAAACCGTGTTTGATTTAGAGTTTCAAACACATCTATCTATATAGCAGAAAACAGAGTGAAACCTAAAAATTCAAAGTGTTACTGGAAAGGAACGCTTGAACCTAGAACAGTGAAC
Organism: Callospermophilus lateralis; assembly: GCF_048772815.1. Classification (NCBI taxonomy): domain Eukaryota; kingdom Metazoa; phylum Chordata; class Mammalia; order Rodentia; family Sciuridae; genus Callospermophilus; species Callospermophilus lateralis. The sequence continues at coordinate 8,925 of NW_027511970.1, read as the reverse complement.
GTTGGGCAGCCAAGTGGGATTAGTGAACTGATCATTACCACCAAGTATCATCAAGATTAGGTGAAAAAAGGTTTGCTGAGATTTCAGCAAACTAGTAGTTTTTTGGAAGCTTGGCAACCCTTTTCAAACGAAAGTGTTTTTCGCCAGTCTCTGCATGGGGTACTTCAAGAAGAAAAAAACCATAGAGATAGAACTTAGAACTACTTCATTTGGTCAAGTTTCAAGGAGCTAGCACAAACCGTGTTTTATTTAGAATTCCAAACACAGCTATCTATGTAGGAGAAAACAGAGTGAAACCTAAAAATTCAAACTGTTACTGGAAACGAATGCTCCTACCTAGATGAATAAAAATTGGGCAGCCAAGTGGGATTAGTGAACTGATCATTACCACCAAGTATCATCAAGATTTGGTGAAAAAATGTTTGCTGAGATTTCAGAAAACTAGTAGTTTTTTGGAAGCTTGGCAACCCCTTTCAAATGAAAGTGTTTTTCGCCCGTCTCTGCATGGGGTACTTCAAGAGGAAACAAACCATAGAGATAGAACTTAGAACTACTTCATTTTGTCAAGTTTCATGGAGCTAGCACAAACCGTGTTTGATTTAGAGTTTCAAACACATCTATCTATATAGCAGAAAACAGAGTGAAACCTAAAAATTCAAAGTGTTACTGGAAACGATCGCTTGAACCTAGAAGAGTGAAAGTTGGGCAGCCAAGTGAGATTAGTGAACTGATCATTACCACCAAGTATCATCAAGATTTGGTGAAAAAAGGTTTGCTGAGATTTCAGCAAACTAGTAGTTTTTTGGAAGCTTGGCAACCCCTTTCAAACGAAAGTGTTTTTCGCCAGTCTCTGCATGGTGTACTTCAAGAGGAAACAAACAATAGAGATAGAACTTAGAACTACTTCATTTGGTCAAGTTTCATGGAGCTAGCACAAACGGTGTTTGGTTTAGAGTTTCAAACACATCTATCTATATAGCAGAAAACAGAGTGAAACCTAAAAATTCAAAGTATTACTGGAAACGAATGCTTCAACCTAGAAGAATAAAAATTGGGTAGCCAAGTGGGATTAGTGAACTGATCATTACCACCAAGTATCATCAAGATTTGGTGAAAAAATGTTTGCTGAGATTTCAGCAAACTAGTAGTTTTTTGGAAGCTTGGCAACCCCTTTCAAACGAAAGTGTTTTTCGCCAGTCTCTGCATGGGGTACTTCAAGAGGAAACAAACCATAGAGATAGAACTTAGAACTACTTCATTTGGTCAAGATTCAAGGAGCTAGCACAAACCGTGTTTGATTTAGAATTCCAAACACATCTATCTATATAGCAGAAAACAGAGTGAACCTAAAAATTCAAAGTGTTACTGGAATCGAACGCTTGAACCTAGAAGAGTGAAAGTTGGGCAGCCAAGTGGGATTCGTGAACTGATCATTACCACCAAGTATCATCAAGATTTGGTGAAAAAATGTTTGCTGAGATTTCAGCAAACTAGTAGTGTTTTGGAAGCTTGGCTACCCTTTTCAAACGAAAGTGTTTTTCGCCAGTCTCTGCATGGGGTACTTCAAGAGGAAACAAACCATAGAGATAGAACTTAGAACTACTTCATTTGGTCAAGTTTCAAGGAGCTAGCACAAACCGTGTTTGATTTAGAGTTTCAAACACATCTATCTATATAGCAGAAAACAGAGTGAAACCTAAAAATTCAAAGTGTTACTGGAAACGAACGCTTGAACCTAGAAGAGTGAAAGATGGGCAGCCAAGTGGGATTAGTGAACTGATCATTACCACCAAGTATCATCAAGATTTGGTGAAAAAATGTTTGCTGAGATTTCAGCAAACTAGTAGTTTTTTGGAAGCTTTTCAACCCCTTTCAAACGAAAGTGTTTTTCGCCAGTCTCTGCATGGGGTACTTCAAGAGGAAACAAACCATTGAGATAGAACTTAGAACTACCTCATTTGGTCAAGTTTCAAGGAGCTAGCACAAACCGTGTTTGATTTAGAGTTTCAAACACATCTATCTATATAGAAGAAAACAGAGTGAAACCTAAAAATTCAAAGTGTTACTGGAAACGAACGCTTCAACCTAGAAGAGTGAAAGTTGGGCAGCCAAGTGGGATTCGTGAACTGATCATTACCACCAAGTATCATCAAGATTTGGTGAAAAAATGTTTGCTGAGATTTCAGCAAACTAGTAGTTTTTTGGAAGATTGGCCACCCCTTTCAAACGAAAGTGTTTTTCGCCAGTCTCTGCATGGTGTACTTCAAGAGGAAACAAACCATAGAGATGGAACTTAGAACTACTTCATTTGGTCAAGTTTCAAGGAGCTAGCACAAACCATGTTTGATTTAGAGTTTCAAACACAGCTATCTATGTATGAGAAAACAGAGTTAAACCTAAAAATTCAAACTCTTACTGGAAACAAATGCTTCAACCTAGAAGAATAAAAATAGGGCAGCCAAGTGGGATTAGTGAACTGATCATTACCACCAAGTATCATCAAGATTTGGTGAAAAAAGGTTTGCTGAGATTTCAGCAAACTAGTAGTTTCTTGGAAGCTTGGCAACCCCTTTCAAACGAAAGTGTTTTTCGCCAGTCTCTGCATGGGGTACTTCAAGAGGAAACAAACCATAGAGATATAACTTAGAACTATCATTTGGTCAAGTTTCAAGGAGCTAGCAGAAACCGTGTTTGATTTAGAGTTTCAATCACATCTATCTATATAACAGAAAACAGAGTGAAACCTAAAAATTCAAAGTGTTACTGGAAACGAATGCTTCAACCTAGAAGAATAAAAATTGGGTAGCCAAGTGGGATTAGTGAACTGATCATTACCACCAAGTATCATTAAGATTTGGTGAAAAAAGGTTTGCTGAGATTTCAGCAAACTAGTAGTTTTTTGGAAGATTGGCCACCCCTTTCAAACGAAAGTGTTTTTCGCCAGTCTCTGCATGGTGTACTTCAAGAGGAAACAAACCATAGAGAAGGAACATAGAACTACTTCATTTGGTAAAGTTTCAAGGAGCTAGCACAAACCGTGTTTGATTTAGAGTTTCAAACACAGCTATCTATGTATGAGAAAACAGAGTTAAACCTAAAAATTCAAACTGTTGCTGGAAACGAATGCTTCAACCTAGAAGAATAAAAATAGGGCAGCCAAGTGGGATTAGTGAACTGATCATTACCACCAAGTATCATCAAGATTTGGTGAAAAAAGGTTTGCTGAGATTTCAGCAAACTAGTAGTTTCTTGGAAGCTTGGCAACCCCTTTCAAACGAAAGTGTTTTTCGCCAGTCTCTGCATGGGGTACTTCAAGAGGAAACAAACCATAGAGATAGAACTTAGAACTATCATTTGGTCAAGTTTCAAGGAGCTAGCAGAAACCGTGTTTGATTTAGAGTTTCAAACACATCTATCTATATAGCAGAAAACAGAGTGAAACCTAAAAATTCAAAGAGTTACTGGAAACGAACGCTTGAACCTAGAAGAGTGAAAGTTTGGCAGCCAAGTGGGATTAGTGAACTGATCATTACCACCAAGTATCATCAAGATTTGGTGAAAAAATGTTTGCTGAGATTTCAGCAAACTAGTAGTTTTTTGGAAGCTTTTCAACCCCTTTCAAACGAAAGTGTTTTTCGCCAGTCTCTGCATGGGGTACTTCAAGAGGAAACAAACCATCGAGATAGAACTTAGAACTACTTCATTTGGTCAAGTTTCAAGGAGCTAGCACAAACCGTGTTTGATTTAGAGTTTCAAACACATCTATCTATATAGCAGAAAACAGAGTGAAACCTAAAAATTCAAAGTGTTACTGGAAAGGAACGCTTGAACCTAGAACAGTGAAAGTTGGGCAGCCAAGTGGGATTAGTGAACTGATCATTACCACCAAGTATCATCAAGATTAGGTGAAAAAAGGTTTGCTGAGATTTCAGCAAACTTGTAGTTTTTTGGAAGCTTGGCAACCCCTTTCAAACGAAAGTGTTTTCGCCAGTCTCTGCATGGGGTACTTCAAGAAGAAAAAAACCATAGAGATAGAACTTAGAACTACTTCATTTGGTCAAGTTTCAAGGAGCTAGCACAAACCGTGTTTGATTTAGAATTCCAAACACAGCTATCTATGTAGGAGAAAACAGAGTGAAACCTAAAAATTCAAACTGTTACTGGAAACGAATGCTCCTACTTAGAAGAATAAAAATTGGGCAGCCAAGTGGGATTAGTGAACTGATCATTACCACCAAGTATCATCAAGATTTGGTGAAAAAATGTTTGCTGAGATTTCAGCAAACTAGTAGTTTTATGGAAGCTTGGCAACCCCTTTCAAACGAAAGTGTTTTTCGCCAGTCTCTGCATGGGGTACTTCAAGAGGAAACAAACCATAGAGATAGAACTTAGAACTACTTCATTTGGTCAAGATTCAAGGAGCTAGCACAAACCGTGTTTGATTTAGAATTCCAAACACATCTATCTATATAGCAGAAAACAGAGTGAAACCTAAAAATTCAAAGTGTTACTGGAAACGAACGCTTGAATCTAGAAGAGTGAAAGTTGGGCAGCCAAGTGAAATTAGTGAACTGATCTTTACCACCAAGTATCATCAAGATTTGGTGAAAAAATGTTTGCTGAGATTTCAGCAACTACTGGTTTTTTGGAAGCTTGGCAAACCCTTTCAAACGAAAGTGTTTTTCGCTAGTCTCTGCATGGGGTACTTCAAGAGGAAACAAACCATAGAGATAGAACTTAGAACTACTTCATTTTGTCAAGTTTCATGGAGCTAGCACAAACCGTGTTTGATTTAGAGTTTCAAACACATCTACCTATATAGCAGAAAACAGAGTGAAACCTAAAAATTCAAAGTGTTACTGGAAACGATCGCTTGAACCTAGAAGAGTGAAAGTTGGGCAGCCAAGTGAGATTAGTGAACTGATCATTACCACCAAGTATCATCAAGATTTGGTGAAAAAAGGTTTGCTGAGATTTCAGCAAACTAGTAGTTTTTTAAAAGCTTGGCAACCCCTTTCAAACGAAAGTGTTTTTCGCCAGTCTCTGCATGGGGTACTTCAAGAGGAAACAAACCATAGAGATAGAACTTAGAACTACTTCATTTGGTCAAGTTTCAAGGAACTAGCACAAACCGTGTTTGATTTAGAGTTTCAAACACATCTATCTATATAGCAGAAAACAGAGTGAAACCTAAAAATTCAAAGTGTTACTGGAAACGATCGCTTGAACCTAGAAGAGTGAAAGTTGGGCTGCCAATTGGGATTAGTGAACTGATCATGACCACCAAGTATCATCAAGTTTTGGTGAAAAAATATTTGCTGAGATTTCAGCAAACTAGTAGTTTTTTGGAAGCTTGGCAACCCCTTTCAAACGAAAGTGTTTTTCGCCAGTCTCTGCATGGGGTACTTCAAGAGGAAACAAACCATAGAGATAGAACTTAGAACTACTTCATTTGGTCAAGTTTCAAGGAGCTAGCACAAACCATGTTTGATTTAGAATTCCAAACACAGCTATCTATGTAGGAGAAAACAGAGTGAAACCTAAAAATTCAAACTGTTACTGGAAACGAAAGCTTCAACCTAGAAGAATAAAAATTGGGCAGCCAAGTGGGCTTAGTGAACTGATCATTACCACCAAGTATCATCAAGATTTGGTGAAAAAATGTTTGCTGAGATTTCAGAAAACTAGTAGTTTTTTGGAAGCTTGGCAACCCCTTTCAAACGAAAGTGTTTTTCGCGAGTCTCTGCATGGGGTACTTCAAGAGGAAACAAACCATAGAGATAGAACTTAGAACTACTTCATTTGGTCAAGTTTCAAGGAGCTAGCACAAACCGTGTTTGATTTAGAGTTTCAAACACAACTATCTATATAGCAGAAAACAGAGTGAAACCTAAAAATTCAAAGTGTTACTGGAAACGAACGCTTGAACTTAGAAGAGTGAAAGTTGGGCAGCCAAGTGGGATTAGTGATCTGATCATTACCACCAAGTATCATCAAGATTTGGTGAAAAAAGTTTTGCTGAGATTTCAGCAAACTAGTAGTTTCTTGGAAGCTTGGCAACCCCTTTCAAACGAAAGTGTTTTTCGCCAGTCTCTGCATGGGGTACTTCAAGAGGAAACAAACCATAGAGATAGAACTTAGAACTATCATTTGGTCAAGTTTCAAGGAGCTAGCAGAAACCGTGTTTGATTTAGAGTTTCAAACACATCTATCTATATAGCAGAAAACAGAGTGAAACCTAAAAATTCAAAGTGTTACTGGAAACGAATGCTTCAACCTAGAAGAATAAAAATTGGGTAGCCAAGTGGGATTAGTGAACTGATCATTACCACAAAGTATCATTAAGATTTGGTGAAAAAAGATTTGGTGAGATTTCAGAAAACTAGTAGTTTTTTGGAAGCTTGGCAACCCCTTTCAAATGAAAGTGTTTTTCGCGAGTCTCTGCATGGGGTACTTCAAGAGGAAACAAACCATAGAGATAGAACTTAGAACTACTTCCTTTGGTCAAGTTTCAAGGAGCTAGCACAAACCGTGTTTGATTTAGAGTTTCAAACACATCTATCTATATAGCAGAAAACAGAGTGAAACCTAAAAATTCAAAGTGTTACTGGAAAGGAACGCTTGAACCTAGAACAGTGAACGTTGGGCAGCCAAGTGGGATTAGTGAACTGATCATTACCACCAAGTATCATCAAGATTAGGTGAAAAAAGGTTTGCTGAGATTTCAGCAAACTAGTAGTTTTTTGGAAGCTTGGCAACCCTTTTCAAACGAAAGTGTTTTTCGCCAGTCTCTGCATGGGGTACTTCAAGAAGAAAAAACCATAGAGATAGAACTTAGAACTACTTCATTTGGTCAAGTTTCAAGGAGCTAGCACAAACCGTGTTTTATTTAGAATTCCAAACACAGCTATCTATGTAGGAGAAAACAGAGTGAAACCTAAAAATTCAAACTGTTACTGGAAACGAATGCTCCTACCTAGATGAATAAAAATTGGGCAGCCAAGTGGGATTAGTGAACTGATCATTACCACCAAGTATCATCAAGATTTGGTGAAAAAATGTTTGCTGAGATTTCAGAAAACTAGTAGTTTTTTGGAAGCTTGGCAACCCCTTTCAAATGAAAGTGTTTTTCGCCCGTCTCTGCATGGGGTACTTCAAGAGGAAACAAACCATAGAGATAGAACTTAGAACTACTTCATTTTGTCAAGTTTCATGGAGCTAGCACAAACCGTGTTTGATTTAGAGTTTCAAACACATCTATCTATATAGCAGAAAACAGAGTGAAACCTAAAAATTCAAAGTGTTACTGGAAACGATCGCTTGAACCTAGAAGAGTGAAAGTTGGGCAGCCAAGTGAGATTAGTGAACTGATCATTACCACCAAGTATCATCAAGATTTGGTGAAAAAAGGTTTGCTGAGATTTCAGCAAACTAGTAGTTTTTTGGAAGCTTGGCAACCCCTTTCAAACGAAAGTGTTTTTCGCCAGTCTCTGCATGGTGTACTTCAAGAGGAAACAAACAATAGAGATAGAACTTAGAACTACTTCATTTGGTCAAGTTTCATGGAGCTAGCACAAACGGTGTTTGGTTTAGAGTTTCAAACACATCTATCTATATAGCAGAAAACAGAGTGAAACCTAAAAATTCAAAGTATTACTGGAAACGAATGCTTCAACCTAGAAGAATAAAAATTGGGTAGCCAAGTGGGATTAGTGAACTGATCATTACCACCAAGTATCATCAAGATTTGGTGAAAAAATGTTTGCTGAGATTTCAGCAAACTAGTAGTTTTTTGGAAGCTTGGCAACCCCTTTCAAACGAAAGTGTTTTTCGCCAGTCTCTGCATGGGGTACTTCAAGAGGAAACAAACCATAGAGATAGAACTTAGAACTACTTCATTTGGTCAAGATTCAAGGAGCTAGCACAAACCGTGTTTGATTTAGAATTCCAAACACATCTATCTATATAGCAGAAAACAGAGTGAACCTAAAAATTCAAAGTGTTACTGGAATCGAACGCTTGAACCTAGAAGAGTGAAAGTTGGGCAGCCAAGTGGGATTCGTGAACTGATCATTACCACCAAGTATCATCAAGATTTGGTGAAAAAATGTTTGCTGAGATTTCAGCAAACTAGTAGTGTTTTGGAAGCTTGGCTACCCTTTTCAAACGAAAGTGTTTTTCGCCAGTCTCTGCATGGGGTACTTCAAGAGGAAACAAACCATAGAGATAGAACTTAGAACTACTTCATTTGGTCAAGTTTCAAGGAGCTAGCACAAACCGTGTTTGATTTAGAGTTTCAAACACATCTATCTATATAGCAGAAAACAGAGTGAAACCTAAAAATTCAAAGTGTTACTGGAAACGAACGCTTGAACCTAGAAGAGTGAAAGATGGGCAGCCAAGTGGGATTAGTGAACTGATCATTACCACCAAGTATCATCAAGATTTGGTGAAAAAATGTTTGCTGAGATTTCAGCAAACTAGTAGTTTTTTGGAAGCTTTTCAACCCCTTTCAAACGAAAGTGTTTTTCGCCAGTCTCTGCATGGGGTACTTCAAGAGGAAACAAACCATTGAGATAGAACTTAGAACTACCTCATTTGGTCAAGTTTCAAGGAGCTAGCACAAACCGTGTTTGATTTAGAGTTTCAAACACATCTATCTATATAGAAGAAAACAGAGTGAAACCTAAAAATTCAAAGTGTTACTGGAAACGAACGCTTCAACCTAGAAGAGTGAAAGTTGGGCAGCCAAGTGGGATTCGTGAACTGATCATTACCACCAAGTATCATCAAGATTTGGTGAAAAATGTTTGCTGAGATTTCAGCAAACTAGTAGTTTTTTGGAAGATTGGCCACCCCTTTCAAACGAAAGTGTTTTTCGCCAGTCTCTGCATGGTGTACTTCAAGAGGAAACAAACCATAGAG